>NC_136019.1:6061206-6073063 GCF_048128805.1 Centroberyx gerrardi | reverse complement strand
TTCGCTGCACAAATGAAGTTCCTCACAGAAAATAAAGTGAATTGAATTGATGGTACCTCGGTCAAACGTCATTACTGCTCACTCCCAAATGAATTGAACAGAATGTTTTCCAGGAGAGACACATAAAATGGGCAAAATATGACATCGGCTGATAACCAAGGACACTTTCACATCAACGTCATGCTGAGATGCACAAAATTCTAAATTGAACCACAAGTTATTTAGCGGCAACCAAGCCTCAACATCTATTTTGTCAAATTTGTTGTCCTGTCGTGATGATAGCCATGTCAGCGTATTCATATCTGGCTGTCTCCGCTGTCAGCAGGCCAGAATGGCACGTATATTGTGTCCTCCCATGATGCATCGGTGAAAAGCCCCTCTCTATTCACTCCCAATTGAATTCCCAAACGAATTCAACAGAATGTTTACCAGGAGAGACACAAAACGGACGCTTCAAATTGGCCGCTGATGTGACATCGGCTGAAAACCAAACATACTTTTCACATCAACGTCATGAAGAGAAGCCCAAAACACTGAATTCAATCACAAGTTATATAGATGTTCAGGCTCAGTGGATTCTATTTTGTACGTTTGTTAAACCCTTTAATTTTATCCCTGTAATGTCCTTAATTTATTCATTACATATCCATTAAAAATAACATAGCTTTAAAAAAGTAAGGGTTAGTATCATGGGTTTTTAAGGGATTTATTCATGGGCTGATTAATTGAGACACAAGTAATTAAGGGATTTCTTATGGCTTTTGCGCATGGTTTACAGGTTTATTGAGTTATTAATGGAAAGTTCCTGTCTCCCTGAATGTTTCATTATATTAGAAAGTAAGGAGTCAAAAGTTAAGGGGGTGTTTAAGAGGGTTTCGATGGGGTCTCCTCCATTAATAACTCCCTTAACAAATTTTGAAGGGGATTTTACATTAATTAAGGGGTGAATTAATGTAATTTTTTTTTTTTAAGGGATTAGTTGTTTGTAACAGACTGTAAAATGTCACATATTTTCCCTGGCCATAGTGCAACAGTAAAATGCCCCTCACTATTCACTCCCAAATTAATCCCCTAACAAATTAAACCGAATGTTTTCCAGGAGAAACACCAAATGGACGCTTCAAATCGGTTGCAGTTACGACATCGGCTGAAAACCAAGGATACTTCTCACATCATCGGCATGAGAAGACGCACAAAAGTCTTCAGATCACCAGCCAGGGAGAGGGATGACATCACTAAAAAAACACAAAGGCCAAGCTCCGTATCTACTGCTCTGCAAAATAGATTTCCTCACTTACTACCAGCTGTTCAATCAGTTTCTAGACAGTGACATTTACCAAAACACAGTATGTGATGTAACTATCCTTTATGCTGTGAAACCTTTGTAGAAACCTGGCTTGGATCTTAGAGGAAAGGACAGCGTGTTAGAGCAGGTATGTCATTCAATGTTTTAAAGCTGCAATAAGCCAACAGTTCTGACCACTAGAGGGCGACAGAAACTGCAACGCATTTGTAAATAAAGCACAGCAAAGCCACTGCACTACGGAGGCCTACGAAGGACAAATGGAAGGATAAATGCTAACAGCTAAGCTAACCGTACCTGCTGAGAAGTCTCACCACTCTCTTTGACTTACTCCCGCTGAAGGTTACGTGTCCCACAGTTTACTACTTTAACAAGTTTTACTCGCTCGCTTCATCGATTCCGCCATTACAAGAAACTTTTCAGGAATGGGAGGGGGAGAGCGCCGCTTTCAAACGGCGAGGGAGGAGCGGAGTTTGACAACAAGCTTTAGAAAAGAGGTGAAGACAGCAACACAGCTGGCTGCTGTGTGGATATTGGTTTATATCATTATGTCTCAATGAAATCTCCACATAGCACACGTTAGTTTCAGGATTGGTGATAAGGTCTGATATCGCTTATTGCAGGTTTAACTCTCCATTTCTTTTAGCAAATATCAATACACCGCATGATTTAACAACCCGTCATTCCATGAAAGTAGTACGCAGAGGCTTGGATGAAGCGCGCTGAGAGAGCTGGTATGTTCTTTTGCGATTATCCAGTTGGCGTCCTCCGGCGGTTGGATCCCCTTGCGAGATAACAGCGTGTAATGTCTCTGTCACGCCGCCTGAGAAGCAATGATCATTTCAATAATTACACTGAAAAAATGTTTAGAAATAATGACAGGGTGCATGTTTCAGCGTGTGAGGAACAGCTGGCGAGTGGGTCGGGTTTCCAGATGAGGGGTAGAAATCTGCAGCTAGAATGATATAAATATTGGGTGTGATTTGTAGGCGTGTGTGTGTGTGATTATAGTGAAAAATCATAAAGAAAAATGATTAAATAGTAAATATTAAGCGCCTACAGTAGATTGGACTGGCTGTTTTTTCATTGTATTCAACAGAAGGTGTAATTCGCCAGCTGGCCAACTGGATTACACAGCGCAAGTACGTGTAAGTGTGTGTGTGTGTGTGTGTGTGTGTGTGTGTGTGTGTGTGTGTGTGTGTATTGCGCATATGCACCCATTAGCCTTTTGCTATTGTGAAACCTTTTCTCCGATATTTGCCGCTAACCGAAACCGCGCTTCTCCTCTCCTTCCTCTCCAAATGACGACCTACACAGGTGCCTTGTGGGTAGCGTAGTCGCGACTCACCGTACAGGATGTTGATGAGGGAGATCGGCATGACCAGGATGCCTACGAGCATGTCGGCCACCGCCAGCGACCTCAGGAAGAAGTTGGTGGCGTTCTGCAGCTTCTTCTCCAGCGACACCGCCAGGATCACCAGGATGTTGCCGCCGACCGTCAGGGCGATGATGACGAGGATGAGCAGCGCCGGCCAGTTTTTCTCCTTGATCACCGCCCGGGACACGGACTGCTGGGACAGGTTCGAGTCCAGACCGCCGCCGCCTAGGGCCGCCGCCCCGCCACCGCCGCCGCCGAGCCCAATCCCCCACGGCAAGGAGCTTTGGTTGAAGTCCAGGGAGTTGTTGCTCGGCCAAGACATCCAGCCCCCGACTTCCAGGGAGGAGGTGGTGGAGCCGAACCCGCCGAGGAGAGCTCTCCCTGGGCCGCCCATCCCGGAGAGAGAGGGGTGTCGGGTGGGGATCCTTTAAATCCCGCTGGAGGTTCGAGAAAAGCGTCAAGGTTTGCCCTAGTTGTAGTTCACCCTCTTCACCAGCAGGGGGAAGCAGAGAGAGGCATTCAGGAGTGTGTGTTGACTTGACCGGGTTGAATTTTTGAAGTGCTTCCGGCCAAATTGGATTCTCAATCTCAACGGGACGCTATGAATGCAGGGGCAGATTGATGAAAAAGGAACGTAGGGGGACAAGGGGGGGGGGGGGGGGGGGGAATGAGAGAGGAGGGGGAGGGGAAGAGGGGGGGGAGAGGGGGAGAGGAGAGAGGGAGGGATTGGTTCTGGATTTTATCACAGGGGGGATATTCCTCGCTAGCTACAAACCACTTCAGCCGGTTCCCCGAGGTTTGAATCTCCCATTTCCTAATTAGTCATTGGCTGCGGGTTCACTAGGTGTCGCGGATCGTCCCGTGTCGGCTTCCTTGTTTAGTCACAGCCACTGGCAGCCGGCGCGGCCAATAGTTTCTGAGCGCCTCGATGAAAGCCGAAAAGCGGGACCGCGCATATCCATGGCGGCCGCTCCGTCTGCCTGCTCACCGCTTGTTAGCTTGATGGGGGGGGGGGTGCTCGCTGCGGTCGGGGTGTGTCCAAGATGGAGGAGGCGGGGCTTCTTCCTTAATGTCACACCAGGTTCAGGGAGTTGGTCGTCACGTTGCTCTGTGGAAGAGGCAGAAAGATAAGTTAGATCGTTTACAGTTTCCTGTTCCTTAGAACTAGCTGGATCTATCCATCGAACCATTCATCATCTTTTAACCCTTCCTTCCTTCCATCCTTCCTTCCTTCCTTCCTTCCTTCATTCCCTCCTTCCTTTGCATCTTTCCCTCTGTCCTTACATACGTTCATCCTTCCTTCCTTCCTTCCCTTTCTTCTACATTCATCCTCCATTCTTCCTTCATTCCTCCTTTCCTTTATTCTGCATCCCCACATCTATTCATCCACCAACTCACCCATCTCACCTTTTTTCCTTCCTTCCTTCTTTCATTCCTTCCTTCCTTCCTTCCTTCCTTCCTTCCTTCCTTCCTTCCTTCCTTCCTTCCTTCCTTCCTTCCACTGATCCATTATCCCACCGACTCAATACCTTCCTCCCTTACTTCATTCCCTCCTTCCTCCTTTCTTTGCATCTTTCCCTCTGTCCTTACATACGTTCATCCTTCCTTCCCTTTCTTCTACATTCATCCTTCCATTCTTCCTTCATTCCTCCTTTCCTTCATTCTGCATCCACTCATCTATTCATCCACCAACCCACCCATCTCATCTCTTTTTTCCTTCCTTCCTTCATTCCTTCCATCCTTCCTTCCTTCCTTCCACCTTCCTCCAACTCCACTGATCCATTATCCCACCGACTCAATACCTTCCTCCCTTACTTCATTCCCTCCTTCCTCCCTTCTTTGCATCTTTCCCTCTGTCCTTACACACATTCATCCTTCCTTCCTTCCCTTCCTTCTACATTCATCCATTCATCAACTCCCCTATTCGAAGCTTTATTTTCTTCCCTCCTCCCTTCTACATCCATCCTTCCATTCTTCCTTCATTCCTCCTTTCCTTCCTTCTATATCCTCCCATCCATTGATCCACCAACCCACCCACCCAATCCTCTTTCCTTACTTTCCCTTACTTACTTGTTTCTTCATTCCCTCCCTCCCTCCTTCCTTCCTTCCTTCCTTGCACTCCACTCCTCCATCAACCCACGCAATACTTTCCAGCCTTCTTTCCTTCCTTCCTTCCGCTTCATCCATCGATCACCCCATCCACCCAATACTTTTTTTCCTTCCGTCTTTCTTCTCAGTCACCCATCCATGAATCCACCCACCAAATATCTTCCTCCTTCCTTCCCTCCTTCCATCATTACTCCCACACTTTCTTCCCTTCCCTCCTCTTTGCCTCCTGCCATCTTTCACACAGCGATTCTCTTCTTCCAGGCTGAAGGTTGAAGATATTTTTCAAAGTAAAAGTTGAAAGAGAGAAGGACTGCCGGTGTCAAACACTGCAGTCATTTCACAAAGCAAAGGGGATAAAATGAAACAGAAATTTTGATGCTTACACCCTGATATCACAGGGTGTCGGTGTGTGTCAGTGTGTGAGTGTGTGTGTGTGTGTGTGTGTGTGTGAGCACTGGCTGTCCTCTCCATTTACCCTTAGCACTCAGACGGCTGGCGATTTAACACCTCGTAAAAGCCTTCAAGGAGAGGGGGAAGTGTGTGTGAGAGATAAAGTCTGTGTGTGTGTGTGTGTGTGTGTGTGTGTGCATATGTCTGCGTGTGTAAATCTGTGTGAGAGATAGTAAGACAGAGTGTGAGACACTGTGAAAACCAAAGAGACATTTGTATTATGTGTGGGCGCCTGTTTAAGAATGAAAAGTGAAAGGGTGTGTGTGCTTCCTTGTGTGTGCGTGTGCGTCCTTGCATTTGTGCGTGTGTGTGTGTGTGTGTGTGTGTGTGTGTGTGTGTGTTTGAGATAAAGAGCTAACACATCTCCAGACAGAGCCAGGCCTCCAGCTGAGATAGAGTTTAGTGGGCGGTGAGTCTGTATGATAATATCACGCAGAATAGAATATGCATTGTCTGCAGCGCTGTGTGTGTATGTGTTTGTGTGTGTGTGTGTAGGTGTGTGTGTGTGTGTGTGTGTGTGTGTGTGTGTGTGTGTGTGTGTGCAGTTTACTCAATGCTATAAGCACGATAATAATAAAATCCCTGCTTTGCATTTTTGTTCAACAATCTGCGTGGGCATGTTGACGTTCATATTGTTTAATGTGAGTGTGTGTACATGTGTGTGTGTGTGTGTATTTATTGTGGTATGTGTATGTCCTTGTGTTTGTGTAAATATGTGATTATGTATGGATGAATTCTTGCTTGTCGACTGTACGTGTGTGTGTGTGTGTGTGTGTGTGTGTGTGTGTGTGTGCAGAAACGTGTACAGTATGTATGTGCAAGTGTGCGGATGTACTTTTGTGTGTGTATGCATACAATAATAATAACACTAATAACAGAACTACTACTACTAATAATAATGATCTTTTTCATGATAATCAAAGACACTTTGCATAAGCAGAAGTATATAAAAATTAAAACACAAAAAATTAACACAATTTAGAAATGAAATTGCGAAAAAAGAAAATAGGGAAAACAACTATAAATCAGCACAGATAAATACAGATTAAATGAATTACAGATTAAAAGCGATGTATGATATGTGTGTGTATGTTTGCATGTGTATGCATGTGTGTGTGTGTGTGTGTGTGTGCTATTCATCATCTGTAGACCCCTCAGTGTGTAACAGACAGGCTGCTTCCTATCTGCTGCTCTCAGGAAACTAAACAGCGCTGCAGGCGAGCGTTTAACTAGTCCGATAAACAGCAGTACATTACAGATAGAGAGGATGCAGAGATGCACTGTGGGAAAAAAAGGAGGAGAGGAGAGAGAGAGAACAGGAGGAGGAAGAGGAAGGAGTGGAGAGATAAAGGAAGCCAGGTTGAAAGGAGAGAGAAAAGAGAAAGAGAGGGAAGTAGAGTTGGAGAGAGAGGGAGACAAAGGCTTTTCCTTCCTTCCTTCCTTCCTTCCATCCGTCCTTCCTTCGTTGCTTCCCTTCTATCTTCCTTCCACTCCACTGATCCATTACTTTTCTTGCTTCCTCTGTTTATTCCGTCTTGCCTTCCTTGTTGTTTTCTTTCCTTCCTTCCTTCCTCCCTTCCTCCCTTCCTTCCTTCCTTCCTTCTCTTCTTGGACTCATTCTTTCCCTCTCTCCTAAGGGGAATTGGTGATTGATTTGTAGTTATTTTTTCTTTCCTTCCTTCCTTCACTCTCCCTCTTTCTCTCTCTCTCTCTCTCTCTCTCTCTCTCTCTGTCTTTCTCTCTCTCACACACACACACACACACACACACACACACACACACACACACTCCCAGTTCCCCAAAAAATGTCACCAACCCGCTGACTCCACAGGCAATGGACAGTAAGTCAGTCAAAAGCCTGGCGGGCACACACAGTTACAAGAAACAAACACACACACACACACACACACACACACACACACACACACACACACAAACCCCGTCTTGTTATCTCCTCTCGTCTTGCATCGTAATTGACAGGCAAGCTCATTAGTCTCAAACCAAAGATTAGATGCAGCCCCGGGAGTTTGTGTGTGTGTGTGTGTGTGTGTGTGTGTGTGTGTTTGTGTATAGTGTTTGTATGTGTGTGTGTGTGTGTACATGTCACAGTTAACCAATCACATCATCTGTAGATTATAATTGGTGTTATTACTGTAAGATGCTTCTTAGAGCGATGCGGAGATACGGCTGCAGCCTCACAAAGGCTCCCGCTGTCGGAGCGGTGGTTGGGCGCAGATGTCGCCGCCGCCGCCGCCGCCGCCGCCGCCGCCGCCGCCGCCGCTCTGCTTTTCCACCGCGCCGCCTCTCCGCAGGGACCAACCGCCGCCGCCGCACTTATGTTTGTTTAAGCCGCCTCTGTTTTGCTAGATAAAACGGCGGCGGGGCGTCAGGAAAATGGGATGGAGGGATTTTCTACCGATTACTCTCCCGACAAAGGCAAACAGCGGTAACTGCTCTCTGTGTGGTTTAAAGCTCAGTAGTCAAGGGTTTAGATTCCACATCCGCAAAAAAAAAAACGCACGCCCATAAATATTGTTAAATTATACAGTTTCCACTTGCTTTTTGTCGGGGCCAGGAGATGAATTTTTCTCACTTTCACTGCTGCTTTAGAGGGGGAAATACTGAAGATCAGCCGTCCCAACAGTAGATAGAAGCTCGAAAGCTGCAGTTAGAGGAAATACATTTTAAAGTCTCCATGAAATGAACTCCCATTACTTTTACTTCCTGGAAAAAACACAGCAGCTTTCATGGTGACATCATGCTGCACCAGTAGGCGTATGAATATACATTTCTAGCCAATAAAACCATCAGATTTTTGAACAGTCCGTACCCCTCCCATCCAATAAAACTGCCCTTCTCTCCCTCACTCATATTCCATTGGTTTAGACTTTTGAGTGATCCCTCGCTGCGTTATGTCCCGCCCCCAACATCCTGTTTCAACAGCAAATGCATCAAATCCAGGAAGTGAAGATGCTGTTTCATCGGGGTCTTTAAACTTTGGTAATCCTCAAAATACTTGATTTTTTTTTACATTTTGGCGACGTACAGTATTTCCCCTACATCCCTTGTCAATCAATTTCCTTGGGTTTTCCGCTGAGTTATTTTTATCTACTGATTTATTTTGCACACGTTAAAACAAAATGCATGAAAAAAATGAAATAGAAAAGAAATATATGCGTGCAGGTGAGGTGAGAAATCCACTCAGGGCTTATAAAGCTTCTATAGGCTATTACATAGGGCTGGGCGATATTGACAAAATGAAATATCACAATATTTTAGACCGAATACGTTGATATTGATAATATGACGATATTTTGGGGATGAGTATTTGTGCTATTATATATATATTATATTTACATGCAAGAACATTTTGAAAATTAGTAATGATCATTAGTAATCAGTAATGTGTAATCAGTAATAAGTAATGTGGATATGAGGAGTAGGTAAAACCAAATCATTGTTCATTTTACTCTGATAAGTTCAGAAAATTGTGTCGCTTTACTGTAACGCAGCCTTTAAAGACCCCATGAAACGGCATCATTACTTCCTTGATTTGATGTATTTCCTGTTGAAACAGGATGTTGGGGCGGGACATAACGCAGGGAGGGATCATTCAAAAGTCTAAACCAATGGAATATCAGTTAGAGAGAGAAAGGCAGTTTGATTGGATGGGAGGAGCTGAGAGGTGGGACTATTAAAAAATCTGTGATGTTTTATTGGTTGGAATTTTTATTTACGCCTCCTGGTACACGATGATGTCACCATTAAAGATACTCTGTTTACCAGGAAGTAAAAGTAATGGGAGTTCATTTCATGGGGACTTTAAGAGCAGGAAGAAGTAACATTTAAGTTATTTCACAATATTACAATAGCCAAAATCCCAGACGATATCTAGTCGCATATCACGATATCGATATTATACGATATATCGCCCAGCCCTACTATTACATCAACACAGCTAACAATGAATCAGAGCAGGAGTAATGAGAAAGAACATAAAGATGGCATTATACTGTAAGGGAAGACAACAGCTTGGATTTTAGTTTATCTTTAAATACTGTGATGAAGTGATGAAGAAGTTTTAGCCAGATCGGATGTAAGAATGAAGGGGTTTGAGTTTCTGTAGGTGGCGCTCTCTTCTTCGTCTGTTCAGCCATAGTGGCTATCGCTGCTCATGCTAACTACCCAGCTCTTCTTCTTCTGTTTATTCCAAACAAACACATCACTTTCTGGGGATTTCTCCCAGGAAAGAGCTACCAGACTCCGGGTGTTTAGGACAACAAATGTAAAAGCTTTCATCCACTGGATATACTGTAGGTTGAATCTGTATTGTGTTGGATCAGATGGATCAGTGGCAGCAGCATTTTGGCCTTATAGCCGCGAGCTTTAAAGCTAAGACAGCAATCCCGTGAGAAAGGAGGTGCGCACAGTGAAGAGCACTTTACAGTAAACGCTGTGTTTCATTGCAAGTACGATTTCCAAGCTCCTTTTGTCAGAAATGCGGAGCACTCTAACTGAGTAGGTGTTTTAACGTGTTTGTGTGTGTGTGTGTGTGTGTGTTAGAAAGAGAGAGAGGGACAGAGGAAGAGAGGCAGAGAGAGAGAGTGAATGGCAGAGAAGAGAGAAAGAGAGAAGAAGAAGAAAGACAGAAAGAGAGAGAGAGGGACAAATAGAGAAAAAGCGGATGGAGATGCAGCAACAGAGAGGAAACTAGGAAGACAGACAGAAATAGAGATGGAGACACGAACAGAATCAAAGTGAAAGACAGAGAAGAGAGAAAGAGAAGGTGAAGAAAGGAGGCAGAGAGAGAGAGAGAGAGAGAAGAAAGAGAGAGGCAGTGAGAGAGACAGAAAAATAGAGAAAAAGCAGATGGAGATACAGCAACAGAGAGGAAAAGTAGAAAGAGAGACACAGAAATGGAGATAGAGACACCACAACAGGCACAAAGTGGAAAACAGAGAAGAGAGAAAGAGAAGAAGAAAGAGGGAGGCAGTGAGAGAGAAAGAGAAGAAGAAGAAAGAGGGAGGCAGTGAGAGAGAGAGACAGAGAGAGAGAAAGAGAGAGCAAGAGCAGATGGAGGTACAGCAACAGAGAGAAAAGTAGAAATAGAGAAAGAGAGAGTGAGACACTGAAAGAGAGATAGAGACACCAACAGAGACAAAAGGAGAAAGGGAGAGAGAGAGAGAGAGAGAGAGAGATAGAGAGAGAGAGAGAGAGACAGAGAGAAAGCAGATGGAGATACAGCAACAGAGTGAAAAGTAGAAAGAGAGACACAGAAAGAGAGATAGAGACACCAGCAGAGACAAAAGGAGAGAGGGAGAGAGAGGTAGAATGAGAGAGAGAGAGAGAGAGAGAGAGAGACAGAGAGAAAGCAGATGGAGATACAGCAACAGAGTGAAAAGTAGAAAGAGAGACACAGAAAGAGAGATAGAGACGCCAACAGAGACAAAAGGAGAGAGGGAGAGAGAGGTAGACAATGAGAGAGAGAGAGAGAGAGAGACAGAGAGAAAGCAGATGGAGATACAGCAACAGAGAGAAAAGTAGAAATGGAGAAAGAGAGAGCGAGACACTGAAAGAGAGATAGAGACATCAGCAGAGACAAAAGGAGAAAGGGAGAGAGAGGTAGACAATGAGAGAGAGAGAGAGAGAGACAGAGAGAAAGCAGATGGAGATACAGCAACAGAGTGAAAAGTAGAAAGAGAGACACAGAAAGAGAGATAGAGACACCAGCAGAGACAAAAGGAGAGAGGGAGAGAGAGGTAGAATGAGGGAGAGAGAGAGAGAGAGAGAGAGAGAGAGAGGGAGAGGTCCCAGTATCAGCAGATCCAACCACTTACCTCTCCTCGCCTCCCAATTGATGGCTCGACCTCCGCCGGCGTTTCCCGTAACCCGCGGCAACGACCCCTTTCCCACCGACGTTTTCTCTCTCTCTCTCTCTCTTTCTCTCTTCCCTCTCTCTCTCTTTCTCTCTCGCTGCCTCTATCCCTCGGTCATCTGCTGTCGCTCCACACCTCCGGAGCGAGGGATCAACATCGTCCATCTGCCTGCGAAGGGAGAGAGAGAGAGAGAGAGAGAGAGAGAGGGAGGGAGGGAGGGAGAAAGAGAGAGAGAGAGAGTTTGACTTTTGATGTTCTTTCATGAAACGTCTCACATCAAAACCTAAAAAACTCCCCTGAAAACTCACTGACTCCCACACACACCCACACACACCAGCAACAACCACAACAATGAAACTCAATACACCAAAGATGTTCAGTGCTGCCATCCCACACAAGCACATCTCACATTTAAAAACATACTAAACAATCAGAAAATTTAATTAGATGAAACTTCAATTATCCCCATTTGGAGAATACAGCAGGGAAAAAACAGAATATACCAAGAATATAGTCAATTTTTTACATATTTGTATTGTAAAGATACATAGATACCCAACTGACCAGGGGAAAAACAGAATATACCAAGAATATAGTAAATGTATATGTATATGTATTATAAACGTATATAACTAACAATTTGAAGATGTTAAGTAGAAGGAATGAATGGGAAATATGGGAGAAAATAATGTGTGCAAAATAACAGCAGTAGGATTTACTGAGGCAGAGTGCGGAATATTT
>NC_136019.1:6048706-6056206 GCF_048128805.1 Centroberyx gerrardi | reverse complement strand
AATACCATAATGTAAAAATACTCTGTTAAAAGTAGAAGTTCTCCATTTAAAAGATTACTTAAGTGAAAGTATAGAAGTATCAACAGTAAAATGTACTTAAGTATCAAAAGTAAAAGTCCTCATTCTTTCAGAGTGTTAAATTATTGATGCATTAACCTGTAAGAAGTATTTTAATGTTGTCGGTCTAACTGCTCCATATACTGTTGGGGAGTTTAAACTCTAACAATGCATCATATTTTATGAGCTTATCGTATGTTTTGCATGTAAAACCTTATTCTGCAAAGTAACTCCAGCCGTCAGATAAATGTAGTGGAGGAAAAAGTCCAATATTTCCCTCTGAAATGTAGTGGAGGAAAAGTGTAAAGTCTCACAAAATGGAAATACTCAAGTAAAGTGCCAGTACCTCAAAATTGTACTTAAGTACATTGAGTAAATGTACTTAGTTACTTTCCACCTCTGATGTCATCTAATGTTGGTCATATTTCATGCTTTCATCCGAAGACAAAAGCAAAGAAATGCACTTGGTGATATTGAACTGCCATACAACCACAATGCAACAGAGAGTCCATTTCAGAAAGTCCAAAGTTCACGATTGAACCAATCACGCCAAGACTACATCATTATTTATTCAACTGCCGAGTTTCCATTGATATTCGGCGCATAATTTATTCATTGACGAAAAGAAATTCTGCCTCCAGCGAGCATTAAAACTTTTTTTTTTTACGATAGTGGGAGAATTTTATTGAATTTCGCCACTCAGCTTTTCCAAACTTGATACATTATAATTTGTAAAAAAAAAAAAAAAGAGTGACTATAGAGTGAGAGAGAGAATGTCAAAATGTACCTAGCAGATTTATATTCCTGAGATCTATCACTCACCCAGTAGTCAAACATGAATGTGTTATATGTAAATATGAAGGAAATTGTTAAATATTTGAAGCTTTGTGATCGAGACGAAAGGAGAGAGACAGAAGGAGAAAGAGGGTGAAATGAATGGTAGAGGAGGGCAGGGAGAGAGCGGGAGAGGGAAGCGCAGATAGGGAAGGGGGGAAGAAAAGGATGGAGGGAACAAAAAAAGAGGAGAAGAAGTGTATTTCGACATGAACTACAGCTCTCCCTGCTCCTCCTTCATATTTCTCCGCTTCATTTCGGACCAAACATGGAACAGTCTGCTTTCACATTTCTCTCTCTCTCTCTCTCTCTCACACACACACACACACACACACACACACACACACTGCGATGGACCCTGCTGCCAGCTCAATTAGAGGTGCTGTTTGGAAATGTATACACACAGAAAACAATGGGCAGCCTCGCCCCGACTCCAAAAACCTGCAGCTTCTCTCCCTGTTGTTTACCTTCCATCTCTGTTTCTACCGCCTCTACACACACACACACACACACACAGATTGGTATGCAGTGCAGGTGTGCTACAGAATCCCATTATTATAACTCAGTCAATTACTGCCGACTCCCTCTGCCTATATCTGTCTGTTTCTCTCTCTCTCTCCCTCCCTCTCTCTCTCTCTCTCTCTCTCTCTGCTACTAAAACAGCAGTAGGCCTACATATGATCCTGACTTTTATTTTTACTTTGATGAAAAGTTACGAGTGCTGAGAGGAAAAAGAATGAGGAGGAGGTTCTTCCAAACAACTCCTCTGAGTGTGTATGTGTGTGTGCGTGTGTGTGTGTGTGTGTGGGTGGGTGTGGGTGGGTGTGTGTGTGTGTGTGTGTGTGTCCATATTCCCCACTGCAGCACTGTCAAAAAATTCCATTAAAGCATAGTTGATGTGTCAACAGCAACACCATAAGCGCAGCAACAATTGGTGCTGTGGGTGGGCAGAGGAGAGGAAAATATAGGCAATCACACAGAGAAATTTCAGCCACTCAAAAAGGGTTTTAAAAATTGTTTCTCTTGTTGATGTATGTTTGCCTCAGCCGGCTCTCCTCTTAAGTACAGGAAGTAGAAAGGCAAAGGTTGGTGCCAAGTGCGTATTGGTGCTGCTGGTCCTACCTAACTTTTTATCTGCTGGTTTTACGTTTACATTACTTAAAAATTCACGATTCACGATTTTGGACATATATATAACTTGTCATACCTGTAGTACTTGGACCCACAGACAATATTGGCTCCAGAGTCAGCTGTCAGTTGAAAGCTCTGTTGCCTCTTGCTGCTAACAATGAGTCCAAACGTCTCCAAATATCTCCAAAAAAGCCGTTTGTGGCTCCACAGGGGGTTGAGAGGAGACATGACACAATTCTACCATCCCACAAACTTTGACTAATCAGGAAATCACAGAACTATTTTTCTCTGCCGCAGCACAGACTGCTGTGGGGTGAAAGGTCATTACTGGCAGAGTGATCTGGGTTTGCTGACGGTCAGGTCAGATCGTAAACGGTAGAGTTTGGTAGAAGACGATCCACTGAGTGGAAACGGTGCGGTGCTGCTGCTTTCCAGCCGTGGATAGAAATACAGTATATCAGTTGGTTGCCATATGGTTTTCACAGATTGGCTTTTTTGGAGATATTTTGACAAACTCTCATTGTTAGTAGCAAGAGGCAACTGACAGCTGACTGGAGCCAATGTTGTCTGTGGGTCCAAGTACCAAAGGCATGTAAGAGACAAATTATATACCTACTACTACTAGGCTACTGCTGCTAGTACTGTTACTTCAACTGCTACTAATACTACTTCAACTTCTACTAATACTACTTTAACTTCTACTACTGCTACTTCAACTTCTACCAATACTACTTCAACTTCTACCAATACTACTTCAACTTCTACTAATACTACTTCAACTTCTACCAATACAACTTCAACTTCTACCAATACTACTTCAACTTCTACTAATACTACTTCAACTTCTACTACTGCTACTTCAACTTGACAAGACTACATGTGAGCTACTTCATACTGCCTATGCAAGCACAAAAATGTTCTCCAGAAAATGCAGCTTTTCAATTTTTAACATCTCCCCTAATGTCTGATTACTGCGACGATGTGTGTGTAAACCGTTGTTTATCCAGTGAAAGCTGACTCATCATGCGTGCTCTTTTTCAGCGACGCCCTGCTTCAAATCCAGAATTGCACACATTCACATTCAGCTGCAGTCTGCTGCTGTTTGCTCTGAGCAGCGGTCGGAGGTTAAATGCCTTGCTCAGGGGAACCTCGACAGCTGAGAGACAGGAGACCGGTTTCCATTCCCTTTCCCTATCCAGACTTTACCAGCTGGTCTGGGTGTTTGAACCAAAGACCTCCCAGTCACACGCCCCTCTGCCCCCAACAGACCATGACAGACAAAAGTTTAGTCTCGGCTACACGAGCCAGAATTTGTACGTCCTCACAAGCCAGACTGTAGTCCGGTCAAAATGGCTTGCAGGTGGCCGCCACACATCCCCATATGGCCTATCTGTCCCGGGTCATTAACCTTTATCCTGAGCATAACACTTGTTACATGATTGGTGTTGGAAAATTACTGTCTGCCACTCTACAGGGTCCTACGTCAGTCCAGTTATTTGTACTGATCATGCCAAAACATGAATAGTAGATACTTTTAAATAAGCACAAAACATTGATGATTATCGCTCTAAAGAATGAGAAATAGAGTATTTTTAGTGAGCTGCTCTTCCTTTGTCTTGGGTTATTTTCGAGAGAATTCATCTTTTTTTTGTATAATTGATTGTGTCATTGTTCCATATTCAATTCACTTTACATTTCTGTCTATAGACACATTTTTTTTAAATTTTATATATATTTTGCATATGTTAAAAAAGAAGAGTAAGAAAAAACAAGGGTCTAATTCATTAAAAATGTAAAGAACGTAAAAAAAAATTGTTGTCTCCCTTCCTTTCCCTCTCAATGTTCCTCTCACCAGTAAAGTTGAACCAAAGCATCAGTACACTGCAAAAAATGACAAGCTGTCCAGTGATTTTATCTTGTTTCCAGACCTATCAAGCTTATTTTGTGATATTTTTAGTCAAATTATCTCACTGCACTGGCAGATAATCTTGCTGGTTTCAGTAAATTCCACTTGATACATGCCAATATGACTTCTTTCAAGAAATCATCATATAAACAATGAAGAAACCTGAAACCTTCTCCAAGACAATTTCACTTTTACCAAGTAAATGTCCTGAAACAAGTTACATTATCCTGGAAAAAATGTCAAATTTGTTGAAACAAGTCAAATAATCTGCCAGTGCAGTGAGATGATTTCACTGAAAAAATCCTAAAAATAAGATTGATAAGTCTGGATACAAGATAAAATAACAAGTTTGTCAGTTGTTACAGTGAACTTCTACTCAACAACAGTCAGTAGTTCTTCCATCTGCTCTGCTGTGGGATCTGTGGGATTTGTGGGATCTGTGGGATCTGTGGGATCTGTGGGATCTGCGGGATCTGTGGGATCTGAGGGATCTGAGGGATCTGCGGGATCTGTGGGATCTGTGGGATCTGTGGGATCTGTGGGATCTGAGGGATCTGTATTGTGTGTAACAGTCACACTGTGGGAAATGAAAGAGACTGTTTGAGGAGTTGATTTCACACGGGGAACACAGGCAGAAAGAAAGAGGAGAAAGAAATACAGATGGGAAATACATGGGAAATGCTGTGAAGGTGTGAGATTGATGGTAAAATATACCCAAGTGTGGCGTGTGTGTGTGTGTGTGTGCGTGTGTGTGTGTGTGTGTGTGTGTGTGTGTGTGTGTGTGGGACCGGGAGGGGGGGGGTGGACTCCAGTGAATAGCACAATGATATTACTATGGTGTGAATTGTGATAGACGTTTTTTAGTAACATTTCTGTCAGCGAGCTATCAGCTCTTGTTGGAGGCTGACAATTGGAATTAAATACATCAGGGAGAACAAGCACATTACAAGAATATTACAAGGATAAGTGGAAGTGAAGAGAAAGGAGGAGAACTTGTTTGGTTTCCAAAAAAATATGTTTGATTATATTCATGAAATGAGGATCATTGTAAGTGGAAGCCTAGCTGTAGACACCAATGCTTACTGTAGGCTAGGGCCCTATTCTAATATTACTTAATATTACTTCATGTACTTAATTAATTAACCCCCAGGCATTTGCAGTCAGTCAAGCATTTACAATTCATCACTTCATGATTTAGCAAAGTAAAACTTGGATGTTCGCGCCGAAAATGCATCCAAGGCCTTCCTCCATAGATTCCACTAACGGCTCCATCTTTCATGGCAGGAGGAAGATAGAAATTGTGCGTCTAGAAGAAGAAGAAGGAAGAAAGAAGGAGAAGAAAGAAGAACATTTGTCTTCACCAAATGAAGGTAATTTGCACTGGAATTTTTACATTCAAACTGCTGACGATCTCCGCACTTATTACAAATCACTTCATGTTAAGTCGGTGAGTGTAGGTCTTACCAGCGCTGATGGGGTGGGGTGGGGTGGGGGGGTGGGGGGTGGGGTGGGGGGGTGGGGGGGTGGGGTGGGGGGGGGTGGGGGGGTTGATGTGGGACTAATTCAATGAAACAGCTGTGATGGGAGGAACACAAATGACACACTCACTCTCATCCACCGCTTTTCCTCCAACATCCAAGCCACAAATACTCGTTGCTCAAACTTTCCAACCGACAACAACAGATGGTTGCATCCTCTAAAATAACATATCTTAAGATAGCTGATAACCTAAATTATATTCTTGAGGTTTACTTTTTAATTCCATGCCAGCAATCACCGATTCATCATCAGAGCACAGTGGATGTTTTGCACGCTGCGGCGATCTCATTTAGGAGTGAAGCTCACCAGAAGATTAAAGTTAATTTGTCAGGTTTAACCCAAGAGGAGACTTAATGAATATTCCATCCTGCCATATGTGTTTTAATTTGCCCTCACACAATGCCTACGCAGTGTATACACACACACACACACACACACACGCACACACACCTCATGACCATCACATGCAAATGAGGGAAATAGGAAATGGCATGCAATTATGTGTTAATTATGACCTTAGGTTATATGGCTTATTTCTAAAATGCACAAACACACACGCACACACACACGCACACACACACACACACACACACACATACCCACATACACACTTAGATTGTTACTAACTGGCTCAATGAGTCATCTTCATGGGTAAATGCTTCCATAATCACATTAAAGCAAATATTATGAAATAAAGTAGGGTATTATGGCTTTTATATACTATATATACAGTATATACTATGTAAGACTCCCAATGTGTAGTGACTAAACAGTTTCCTTTAAAATAGTATAACAATTAAAAAACACAAAGCAAACAAGAAGCTTGGCTAACTAGCTCCCTGATTATAAGAATTATAGCAACCAATGAAGCACAACTAGCCGTGCATTATGGGAATTATCAGCACATCTGGCACGTGTCTTTGACCAATCAGATTGCTCTCCTGAAACCCCCTGTTAGATTTGCGAGAGAGCGCACACGCACACACACACACACACACACACACACACACACATACCTAAGCCACAACTGGACACCATCTGCTGTACTGTATATAGTCCAGTAGGAAAAGTAATGTGTTTATATTACAGGATTGATGCTTTATGGGAATTATCGGCACAGCTGGAATCACACTGTTTGGTCAAAACGTGTAAAATTTAGATAAATATGCTTTGCCAGTAATGTGTGTATGTATGTGTGTGTGTGTGTGTGTGTTTGTGACCCCCCCCCCCCCCCCCCCCCCCCTCCATCAGCTTATATAGCTTAAGGTGTCAGAGGTGACTGCATCACCACACGCTTTTCGCTCTATCCATCTCTCCTCTCCTCCCTCCTCTCCTCCTCCCTTTCCTCTTTCCTATAGATTCACACAGAGAGGCAGGAGACACAGGCTACTGCGATACACACTAGTAGATTTCATCCAGACTTCTTATGTGACCCAACATGGGAGAGTAAGTCGATGTTGTTGGAGAAAGCTTTTTGTTGTTTTTCAATGACGGATCTTTGCATTCAGAGGTTTAAAGCTGCACTAGGCAAGATTTTTATGTAAATACAATAATAATAGAGAAGAGAGTCCCATCCCTACTAATTCAGACTCTATAGATTCCCCCTATGTGCCCAAATTAAATTCTACTGTCAGGTATGTTCACTTCTCCGCCCACATGAAGTGACCAATTGAAACCTAAAGAGTGAAATCCAAACTGTCTCCTAAACAGCAGTGAGAAAGCTGGACTCACCACTCCCACCTGACATTAATAGCAACCAATTTAAGCCTGAGGAACACACACTTTACTGTAGTCAAGTCAAATGACTTCTGGGTAATGAAGTCCTTCAAGCTTCAAACATATCTCTTGTGGCCTCTTGGGGGCGCCAACGTGCAAAGTTGCCTGCAGCTTTAAAATGGTATATTACATACTATGGGTTGATAAATTATTTTATTTGAGTTCTAAATTATTTAATCGAAAAAACGTGCTTTTCTGATGTTAAATCAGAGTTAGTTAAATTAAGTTAAATATGTTTTTTACATTCTCATTGAACC
>NC_136019.1:6028706-6043706 GCF_048128805.1 Centroberyx gerrardi | reverse complement strand
GAGACTAATTAGAGAGAGGGATGGAGGGAGGGAGGGAGGGGTGATGGATGGAGGGACAGAGGGAAGGACGGACAGGAGGGATAGAGGTGGAAATTTAGACAGGAGAACCGAAGGAGTGCAGAAAGGTGGGAGGGAAGGTGGCGGGAAGGGTGGAGAGATGGAGAGGGAAGGAGGGATGGGAGGAGGGAGAGACGGAGGGAAGAAGGGGTGAATGGACAGACAGAAGGAGGAGAGGAGGAGGAGGGAGAAATTGAGACACGGCAGGAAGGAGAACTGAAGGAGAGATGGAAGGTGGGAGGGAAGGTGGGATGGAGGAAGGGAAGGATGGAGGGATGGAGAGGGAAGAAGGGATGGGAGGAGGAAGAGATGGAGGGAAGGAGGGGTGGGTGGACAGAGGTAAAGAGGGAGAGGAGAGATGGAGAAAAGGGAGAGATTGAGAGAGTGGAGGAAGGAAGAACGTTCGTAGGAGGGCGGAAGTGAGGAAGACAGGGAAGAAGGGATGGACAGAGGGAGAGAATGAGGGAATGAGGGAGGGACAGAGAGAAGGAGGGAGAGATAGAGGGATGGGGAGGGAAGGAAGGATGTGAAGGATGAGGGAAAGGTGAGGTGGAGAAGGAAGAAGGGATGGAGGGAGAAATTAAGAGAGGGTAGGAAGGAGAACCGAAGGAGAGCAGAAAGGTGGGAGGGAAGGTGGGATGGAGGGAGGCAAGGATGGAGAGGTGGAGAGGGAAGGAGGGGTGGGAGGAGAGACGGAGGGAAGGAGGGAGAGGAGGAGGAGGGATGGAGGGAGAGACTGAGAGTGCGGGAAGAAAGAAGGTTTGTTGGAGTGCGGAAGGAAGGAAGGCAGTGAAGGAGGGATGGACAGAGGGAGAGATTGAGGGAATGAGGGGGAGATGGAGGGATGGAGAGGGATGAAGTAAAAGTGGGGTGGAGAAGGAAGGAGGGATGTGAGGAAAGAAGGGATGGTGAAATTGAGGATGGAGGAGTGGGCAGAGGGAAGGAATACAAGGAATGGAGGGAGAGATAGGAGGATGAGGGATAGAGAGGAGGAACGTGATGAGGCATGTGAGAGATGATGGAGGGATGGACGGATGGAGCAAGGCCAGGAGCAAAGGAGGGGTGAAGTAAGAGATTGAGAGAGGAGAGGAAGGAAGGAGGACTGAAGGAAGGAAGGAGGGATGGAGGAAGAGATTGAGAGAGGAGAGGAAGGAAGGAGGGATGGAGGAAGAGACTGAGAGAGGAAAGGAAGGAAGGAGGACTGAAGGAAGGAAGGAGGGATGGAGGAAGAGATTGAGAGAGGAGAGGAAGGAAGGAGGGATGGAGGAAGAGATTGAGAGAGGAAAGGAAGGAAGGAGGACTGAAGGAAGGAGGGATGGAGGAGGGAAGGAGGGATGGAGGAAGAGACTGAGAGGGGAGAGGAAGGAAGGAGGGATGGAGGAAGAGATTGAGAGAGGAAAGGAAGGAAGGAGGACTGAAGGAAGGAAGGAGGGATGGAGGAAGAGATTGAGAGAGGAAAGGAAGGAAGGAGGACTGAAGGAGGGATGTCAGGAGAAGCCAGGTGAAGGAGGTGAGGGAGAAAAAAGATAAAATGAGAGGAAAGAGAGATTGATGAGGAGAGAAGATGGGAGAGGAAGAAAAGGAGGAGAAAGGGAGAATGTCATGGGAGATGGAGGGAGAAAAAATGAGTGAAGACAGTGAGCAAAAAAGAAAGAAATCAGGTTAAAAAAAGGGGGGGAAAGGTGAACAGGAGAATTAGATACAGAAACAGAATGACTAATAGGAAAAAAAGGAAGAGAGGATTGTAAAACCTGACAAAATAATGGATAATGATGGTGGGAGAGCATGGGGTCGGCCTTGCAACACATCACAGCTGAAGACAAGAACAGGTTAAAAAGGTTAAAATACAGGAGAGAGAGAGAGAGAGAGAGAGAGAGAGAGAGAGAGAGAGAGAGAGATGATGGAGGTTATCAGTGTGTGCGCACGTGCAACCATCACCATTCCTCTGTCTATTAATGTCAACATCCATCAATGGAGACCTGACCTCCACACCAAAACATAGTAGTGTGTCTGAGTGTGTTTGTCCGTGTGTGTGTGTGTGTGTGTGTGTGTTCTGAGCTATCATAAATCTATCCTCCAGTAGAGGAAGTCCTTGTAAAAAATAGCCTGTCCTTCCTCCCTCGGAGCTAAAAGCCCTGATGATGTATGTGATCCATTGCAAAACACTCTAAAACTAAACCTCCTCAATAACACTGGGAACGGGAATAACTGGGTCAAATAGTCAAATAATTTTTAGTGCCTGTTTTATTCTGCTTGGAGCACCAGGTGGGTGGGGTTTGAGCACAATCGGGTGAGTGCCAGAAGGTTTAGACCATCACTGGAAAGCATTTGAATGTCAGTTTAGTATATTTTTTTGTGATTGACATTATCAAGTACATTCTGGACTGTCGTGATGCACTAAGCCCCACCCATCTGGCGCATCAAGTTGGACAAAACAAACAAATAGAGGGCTTTCAGGTGACACAATGTACTCTGTGGCGGCCATAATGAAGGTCAAGAGCTCTACGGCTGTGAACAGCCTGTTGTGTCTAAATGTGTGTGTGTGTGTGTGTGTGTGTGTGTGTGTGTGTGTGTGTGTCCCTCTCAATAGCATTCAATTGACCTGGTTCATTTCTGTGCTGTTTTTGACTGGGAAGAATCACTTTGCCTCTGATAGGGCTTACATCTGATCGATTTACAACAAGGACCACAATGGAAATAAGTCCTGTGACTTTTTTGTGTTATCCTTTTTAATTGTGCATGCACATTGGTGTTGCAACCATGGAACTGTCCTTTTAAAGTGAATTGTCAAATAAATAAATAAACTAAACTAAAAAAAACATAATATCTGGTCAGCTAACCATCACTGTCTTGTAAACACATCTGATTTGCATGCTAACATTACAGTAAAGAAGACGACACTAGCATTAGTGGCTAGTAGTTGCATGTTAACATTAACAGTGGTAACTTAATGTAGCTAACAGTTTGTTCAGGTTAACTGAGCTGACTCTTCTCAGTCTACAGCTCAGAGTTGTAGGGACTAGGGCTGATCTACCTTATTAAACTATTCACTTTACTAACATGTTGAATGGATCTTCATCCACGCAACAACAATCCTTTTTAGTTATATCTCTTTTTTTCTGGTTGTTATATATTTAGCCGTTAGCAGTCAGTTCTCCACTGGACCTCCATGATGGAGCCAGACATGGTTGCTAGGAGATTTGTGGCACTGCTGCAAAGCCTCTCTTCTGTTTGATCCAGGTCTAAAGAAGCACCAGAGTACAGAGAAGTGGGTGTGACTGCTACTGTTAGGGATGGATGGACAAGAAGACAGAGGGGTGTAAGGAATGGAATGTAAAGTCCTCCCTCTCTCTCTCTTTTTTTTTTTTAGGTTTTATCCTCCTCCTCCTGTCTATTTTCTTTCTTTCTCAAGCTCTCCCTATAGGCGACGACCACCTTTCATTCCAAACATCCATTACCTTAAACTGACATTCAGTAGCTCTAAATTACAGAGGATCCAGTGTGAGAAAGTGTTGTCAACCGAGGACTCAAGTCACCTATTATTCTTCAAAAAGTACCTTATTTTTTTTATTTATTTGCTATCAATCTTTTTTTTTTGAAGCGTACGCCTAAATGTAACTTTTTTCAAGTCTCCTCACGCTCTTCATGCTTTGTGTTTTGAAAATTACAGCTTATTACATCATACACACAGCTAAACTACTACTCTGACAGCAAAGGTTAAGGTTAAGAGAAGAACTTCCAGAAACATCCCATAATGCAACTCAGTGTCAGCTGTCATGTTGGGAACACGGTCTTCACTTCTCCTCCTCCCTCTTTTCGTTTATTTTTTCTTACTTCCTAAGTGTTTTCTGTTTCTGTTAAGTGTTTCTCTTCCTAAGTGTTTCTCTTCCTAAGTTTTCTCTTTCTATAAATCTCTATTTCTCTCTCCCAGCTCTCTCTCTCTCTCTCTCTTTCTCTCTCTCTGTTTCTCTGTCTCAGTCTTTTCTATCACACACACACACACACAGATACACGTTTACACACACATCGCTACAAGCCCAAACACACACACACACACATCTAGCTTCAGGCATGTGTACATAATACATACTGGCACACACACACACACACACACACACACACACACATACATACAGGGAAAAACCATGAAATGAAATCCATAGCAGGGTTTTGGTGAAGGTCAGTCAATCAAAAGCTCTGTCAATCCAACTTGATGGATGACTGTATTTGTGTGTGTGTGTGTGTGTGTGTGTGTGTGTGTGTGTGTGTGTGGAGTGTGTGTGTATGTGGAGTGTGTGTGTATGTGTGTTTAGCTGTCTCTTTTTCTGTCTTTCCGGCATACATTTGTGTGTATTTGTGTGTGTATGCATGCTTGAATGTGTCTCTTTTGCTCTCTTTCCTTTGTGTGTGTGTGTGTGTGTGTGTGTGTGTTTGTGTGTGTGTGTACGCACGTGTGGCTGTCTATTTCTTTGTGTGTGTGTATGTGTGTGGGTGTGTGTGTGTTAATGCTTATGTGTAGTTTTCTCTCTCGTCTGTAAGCTTGCTTATGTGTGTGTGCATTTACATGTGTCCCTCCTTTCTATATGTGTGTGTGTGTGTGTGTGTGTGTGTGTGTGCCCGTTGCCATTGCCCAGCCCCAGTTCACGCCCAGTTGAGGAAGTCTGAAGAAAGCTGCCATCAATATTTGATGGAGCCGCTCTTCCTCTCCATGTTCAGTCTTTTATTCAGCATTAGTCTGCGCTGTAGAGGAGATGAGACGGGATGGAGAGAGCAGAGAGAAGGGCAAGAGAGACCGAAACACACACAGGATCTCAACTATCTATTACAGTACGTCCGACCAGAACCAAAGAGAAGGGCTCTGATGAAAAAAGAGAGGGCAAAAGATATGAAATAATAGATGGAGAGGAGGTTTTTTTTTCTTTCAGCAGCGAAGCCCGAACTCATTAAAAGTTTTTATTCTGGTCATGTGAGCGGCAGAGAAAATAGGATAAATGGTCAAATGAAGGTTAGGCTGATAATGAAAGAAGGCTAGTGAGAGAAAAAAGAAACTAGTAGAAATAAATGAAGGGGAACAGGAAGAGAGAGAGAGAGAGAGAGAGAGAGAGAGAGAGAGAGAGAGAGAGAGATTAATGAATGTAGATAAATCAATTTGGCTGGTTGTGAGCGCGCCCCAGAGGTTAGTAAACAGCAGGTTGGCTGGAATGGATCACCGTCCCTGTGCTCTGTGCATTATTCACCCTGTGACACACACACACACACACACACACACACACACACACAGTGCTGGCGCGTGGGCGGGGCAGACAGGGCAATTGCCCAGGGCGCCACGCCACTAGGGGTGCCAAATTTGCCCACACTTGTCTTAATTTGATTGTTACTAGGGTGACACTGGGTGACACAGCATAAATACATTTATCGCGATCTACAAAGAAAGAAAAAACAGAAATAAACCTACTATGCTTTTGGAACATTGTGCTCCTTGTTTTACTGAGACTGAGTTACAGCAACAGGTTGAGTTCTACTCCCAGTCTATCTCCCGACCTTTGAGTAGCTTTAAGTCTCTTTCAGTAAAGTAATAATAAATATTGCACTGCGTGAGTTGATTTAAGTGACATGAGACACAACTGGGGAGGATTTACTGAATTGTTTTGAATGTAGCGTAATGTCTTAACCAATCGAGGGCGATGTGTGTGTGGGTCCGGTGAAGGTAAGATGCCTTTGCAGGTTATTTTCATGACTTTTTGCTGGGCTGTGCTTTTTACATATTTACTGTGTTGTTTTTCTTGGTTGGAGGTTGCGTATTTAGCAATTAGCAATGTGTGATGATGGTTAACAGGACATGCATGTTGCACATTTGGCATCGCATATTGGTGAGAGGGACACGTAGTTTTTGGCATTTGGCATTGCGTAATGGTGACAGCATATGGCAATTTGGCAACAAAATACATGTCAGGAACGAAGTAAAGTGCAAATTTTCATAGTAGATGATCCTATTTTTCTATTTTGCATGCTAACGTGTGTGTGTGTTTGTGAGAGAGAGAGAGAGAGAGAGAGAGAGAGAGAGAACTGATTGATGCTGTGGGTCATTGTGTGGCAATAACAATGGGCATCATATTATTATTAGTTTTTGAGTTTTATAACACCGCCTACGTGAAATGGCAACCCTACGTGAAATTGTTGATAAAACGTGTGGATGGGCGGCATTTATAATTTTGCCCAGGGCGCCTGATTGGCACGCGTCGGCACTGCACACACACACACACACACACACACACACTCTACTGTAGTCACAGTTAGAGCTGCAGGATTGTGGCTGAAATGCCAGTCCTGACTGTTTTGCCACATATTGCGATCACGATACTTAACCACAGTTATATGAGTCATGATGACTTGAGGAACAAAATGATTTTAATGCACTTTTGTCATCCTGAACACAGAAAAATAAAGGTGCGAACTGGAACCGAAAATGGTTCTTCAGACTGACGCCACAGAAGAACCATTTCTCATTCCGCAAAGAACCTTTCAAGAACCTTTTATGGTTCTTTGGGATATTAATCGTTTTTATGCCTCCGCGCCGGCGACAGCCGTGACCGGAGGCATTATGTTTTTGGGTTGTCCGTCCGTCCATCCGTCCGTCCGTCCCATTCTCGTGAACGCGATATCTCAGGAACTTCTTCAAATTTGGCACAAACGTCCACTTGGACTCAAGGATGAACTGATTAGAATTTGGTGGTCAAAGGTCAAAGGTCAATGTCACTGTGACCTCACAAAAGACGTTTTTGGCCATAACTCAAGAATTCATACGCTAATTATGACAAAATTTCACACAAATGTCTAATAGGATAAAATGATGAAGTGATGACATTTTATATCCAAAAGTTCAAAGGTCAACTTCACTGTGACATCATAATGTTTTGCTTACCACTGTAGCTGAGAAAACGATCTTGGGTCATTCTACAAAAACGGTGGAAGTGCTGTCACTTACTTCTGCAGACACCAAAATCCTTTAAGTTGACCTAATAATGACATTAATTATATATGTTCAATAAATAAAGACTGTCCTTGCAATGATAAAACGAGTTTATTGGCGGAGGCATACAACCGCGAGGCGATTATTTCTAGTTTGATTCTTATTCTTGTTATTGGATGGTGGGTGATGGCATAAATGTGGAAAATAACCAAACCCCTCCATAGTATATATTATGCAATTGCAAATGAGGCTAAACAAGGGCAGATAAACAAAAACACAATGCAGGTATCTAAGCAAAGGAGAGCAGAAATGGTTCTTTAAAGAGTCTGAAAGGTTCTTTGTGGAACCAGAAATGGTTCTTCAATGGCATCACTCCGTAGAACCATTTTTCTGGGTGTATGTTCACATCTTATATGTTTTTCCAACTACAGACGACGTTCTAAATGAAATGTTTCAATTTTGCCAATATACAGGATATATGTTTCAATATACAATATACATTTCAAATATGACATACTTCCACTACATGATACAGGTTTAATATGATTAATTGTGCAGCCCCAGCTCACTTATCACAGTTTTGATTCTAACCAAAATCATGGTAAAAAAAAAAAAAAAAAATCAACTCTAGAGCAGAGCAATAAAAAACCTTCCCAATAAAAACATGAAATGCAATAAAATAATTCAGGTTTTATTCAGTCTGTGTTCCGCCCGGAGGGGGGGAAGCGCTGCACGCGGCTTTCAAGTCGAGCTTCAAGTCGTTTTCTTCCTCCATAAAGGATCAGTGAAGACTTCTGAACGCAGGAAACAAAGGGAACATATTTCACTGCAGGACATGTTTTGTGCAAATAAACGTTGGAAACTGAATAACCTTCCAAAGAACGAGAGGCAAGCTTTACGTGTGAAGCCATAAGCAATTTGAACGTAAAAAAAAAACACAGCTGACACACACACACACACACACACACACACCATCCTTCCAGCTTGCATAGATGAATGCTTGCCAACACTATTACAGAATGCAAACGATTTATAGTTTGCAAACATAAACGGTGCAAACAATTTGCAGTAATTCTCTCTTTCTATCTCTCTCTCTCTCTCTTTGTCACACACACACAAACACACACACAAACACAAACAGCTTGACCGTGGGATCATCAACCTCCACCAACCACCGAAAATGTGGCCATCGGGGCCAAGAATGTGTCACACATAGACAGACATGAGTAATACCACACACACACAAACACTCTCTGTTTCACACACACACACACAGACACACACACACACAAGCTAGAGGTGACCCCACGACAGAGACAGAGAGAGAGAGAGAAACAGAGAAGAGAGAGAGAAAGATGGGGCGATGTCACACAGGGACGAGCGACTAATAAATTCATTTCTGTTCTCTTATGGATCGATTTCCAGAGGTCATTGATCAGTCTGCATTGATACGGGTCTTTCTCTCTGTCTTGCAGCCCCTCCCCCGTCCGCCCTCCACCTGCCCTCATCCTCTATCTGTCTTGCACTTACATTTTGTAGGCTTTTGGCCGGGATTCAACCTGCTGTTCAGACAAAACACACACGAAATGAAATAGAGGAAACGCCAGCAAAGTCAATGGAAGGAGGAGAAGGGAGAGAGATGGACGCAGCGCCACTGAGCGACGCCAGCTGAGGAGTTGATGATGAAATTCGCCTGACTCAGCAGCTTCAATCATGACTTTATCCTCCCCCACCTAGTGTTTATGCCGCGTTCACATCGCATGGATACAACCAGCGGAACAACTTAAAAGCAACTTGGAAATATTCACATATTCAAAGTCGTTCGAAATCGACAAAATGCCATTATTGAAATGTTCTGTAGAACTTGGTTATTCATGATCAGCCTTTTTTTTTACATTTATAGGGAAAATCCACCACAAAAACACTTTAACACTGTTAAAAACCTTGGATTTCTGGGTCCATTTTGTTGTTGGTTGTTGGTATTTTCCTTATTCTTGTAGATAATCATTTTGAGTGGAGCGACAGTGGAGTTTGATTGGAGAATTTCTCTAATTATCCGAAACATCAGCGGTGAACGTCAGGTTTTGGTGTCAGTCCCTCAGAATCAAAGAGCGAGGGCTTCTTTCTAGAGCCGCCGTTTTGCACCGAGAGACGTTCAACAATCACACAGGGAGAAATCCATCGTGGAAGAGGAGAGAGACCAGTTTCTCCACCCACAGGAGCAGGAGAGAGACCAGAATGCACTGCAGAAGATGCAGTTCGACTGGAAACGACGTTCAACACAATCCAGGAAGTCAGAGAAACTGTGGCCCGTCGCCAAATCCCGAGTTCCTGAAAGCTGAGCTGAACAGTGTTTTCAAGTCGGAAGCTCCTAGCTGCCGTTTTTCCCACGGGACCTGAAGGCAGCGTTGCACAAGGAGATTATAAAAGCTAAGACTCCCATAAGAATACATTGGCTGCCAAACCTGCCAATCCCTCCTTTCTCTGCCCTCATCCATCCATCCCTCCCTCATTCTCTCCCTCCCTCTCTCTCTCTCTCTCTCTCTCTCTCTCTCTCTCTCTCTATCAACATTTACATTTCCTAGTTATTTTGGCAGTCAGTGTTTTGCTGAAGGACGCTCTGACAGGATGTTGATTGTCATATTGGCAGTTGGGATCGAAGCTTTTAGTTATGCCATTGTCTGACTGCTTGACCTCCCTTTATCTATCTATCTATCTCTCTCTCTCTCTCTCTCTCTCTCTCTCTGTCAACCTCTCCCTCCCTCTGCCTGTGTCTCTCCTTCCCTCCTCCTCTCTACTTCCCTTCCCTTGCATCCTATATGTCTCCTTCCCTCCCTTTCTCCTATTTTCTCTTCCTTTCTCCCTTTTCCCCCCTCCCTCTTTCTCTCTCCCCTCCTCTCTCTTTCCTCATCTCTCTTTTCCTCTCCCTGTCTCTCTCCTCCTTCCTTCACCTCTCTCTCTCTCTCATCTTTCCCCCTTCCCTCTTTCTCTCTCTCCTCTTTCTCTCTCCTCCTCCTTCCTTCACCTCTCTCCCATCTGTCTCCCCCTCCCTCTCTCTCCTCCTTTCTCAATCCCTCTTTCTCCGCATTTCTCTCCCTCCCTCTCTCTCTCCTCCCTCCCTCCTCCTCCCTCCTCTCTCTCCCTCCCCCCCCCCTTTCTTTCTTCCTCTCCCTCCATTCTCTCCCTTCTTTTCTTCTTTCACCCCTTAGGCTGAATGCACTTTATGTACAAACAAGACGAGACTGACTGGACACTTTTTTGTTTGATAAAGTTTTACTCAATACTCAATACTCCCCCTCTCTCTCCTCCTCCCCTCTTCTTTTCCTCCTTCCCTCCTTCCCTCTCTCTCTCTCTCTCTCTCTCTCTCTCTCTCTCTCTCCTTTCATCTGAAGGGCAGACTATGAGAGAGAGAAGTGCATCTCTAAAGCGGCGGGCACGACAATACTGGAGCCTTCACCTTCAATCCACCTCCTTAAGACTGGCACACACACACACACGCACACACACACACACACACAATGCGTGCTGTGTAGGTGGTACTTGATGGCTTCAGTGACGTGTGAAGTTTTATTGTGCTCAGTCCTGTCACTAGTCACGTCAAGGAGGAGAAAGGAGGAGGAGGAGGAGGAGGGGAGGAGACAGGAGGAGGAGGAGGGAGAAGAAAAGATGAATAACTTTGTGACCTTGCTGTCTAATGCTTAAAAAAGGATGGAGAGAGGAGAGCAAACAGGGAGATAACGCAAGTAAAATGTATCTGTGCAGCTCTTTTCAAAAATAGAATGATCAACTTTGCATACTAAAAAATGAGAAAACAGCTAAAGGTAAGCACAATAAAAGAGCAAGGTTGTTACGTCAAAGGCTGATTCATAAAAGTGTGTGTTTTTTAAAAGAAGATACAGATTTGGCTTGTTCTCCTCCGGCAGGTTATTCCAAAGTCCAGGAGTCCCGATGTTAAAGAGAAACTGAACCCCAAACCCAAATCTGTGTGAAGCCTGACATCGAAAGGTAATAAGTAGAGGTGTACAGAGACGTCATTATCTGTTTCTGTATCTGTTTCTGTTCAACCAACAAAATTATCTGTCTCTGTATCTGTATTCGGATAGAGGACCGGAAGTGGGCGTGGTTTATACAGGAAGTCACGTTAAATCGGGCAAATGTTGTATTTTCTAACCTAATATTCATTGGCAATGCAATTTTTGTGCCTTCAAAGCATCAAATTGATTTAATATTGGCATATAATTAATTATGAAATATTTTTCCTTTCATCGCTCTCTCTCTCTCTCTTTTTTAACTAAATTCCATGAAACCTATGGCTGATACATAGCCTACAGCATGTTACATCTTAAACGGATGAATATTGACGAAGGTAAAACATCGTTTTTTTTCAGTATTTCGACTGGGTTTTTTAAATGGAGGAAATTAACACATACAGCTAAAAACTACAGGTTCTAAGCTTCATTTTGATGTATAGGTTGTGGAGGTTTGAAATGAAATCCAGCTGCCACAGCAGGCTTTTGTCTCGCTAGTCGAGGTCTGCAACCCGACCCGAACCCCGAATAGTAGCAAGCACATGCTGCCTTCAAAAGACGCTGGGAATATTGGAATTACAGATAAAGCGCACTTGAACGACCCGATATGGTGATAAATACAACTGGGAAAGTTGAATTTTGCATGATACCAAGAGATGCCGAGATGTGACATTCTCACTCTGTGTTTACCTTTTAGGTGCATAGCAACTTTTAGCCGATAAACTTTAAAAACATTTAAAATATCAGATAGCAAAGTAGCTCTATTCCACTTTCTCTTCCAAAGACGAGACGGTGAAGCTAACAGAGCCGCCACTGAAAAATGCATCGAGGAATGATGACTCTACAAGGCACTGTCTCTCCCTGTGTGTGTGTGTGTGTGTGTGTGTGTGTGTGTGTGTGCGTGAGTGTGTGCTTTCCAGGACACTCCTCTGTAAGTCACACACACACACGCACACAGACACACAGAAAGCAGAGGAAAGAGATGTTACCTTATACAGTCATTCCAGCTCCCTTAGAGTTAAAAAGCAGGAGGATACACACACACACACACACACACACACACAACCAGACAGTGTTACGTTAGGACTAGCAGAGTTGTTGTTGATTTCTTTGTTGTGATGTATAAACAGGTAAAAAACAGCAGCTGCAGTGTAACAGGACAACTGACTCTCTCTCTCACACACACACACAAACACACACACACACACACACACACACACACACACAGCAGGCAACACACAGGTCTCTCCGTGGTAGTGAAGTCGTCACGGTTGACCGGCCTTGACTCGCTTTTTTGTCGGCATCAAAATTTCATACGCTGCCGATGACAAAAATAAGTCGCTGGGACAAAAAATTGGCCTGAAAGTTTCTCTCTCTCTCTCTCTCTCTCTCTCTCTCTCTCTCTCTCTCTCCCTCTCTCTCTCTCTCTCTCTCTCTCTCTCTCTCAAATTCAAATTCAAAACGAGCTTTATTGGCACAAATCAAATAGAAACGAGTTACAGTGCTTCAGGACTAGCAGTAATGAGGGCAGTAATTACAGAAACTCATTGGATACAACAGATACTTAACAACACACTCAATGCACTATGTAAATCAGTAAATATAGGACATAAATTCAAAGTTAAAGATAATAATGTTATGAATAGTTTGCGTGCCTCTGTGTGTGTTTCTCTCTCTCTCTCTCTCTCTCTCTCTCTCTTGTTTTTTTCCCTCTCATACACACACACACCATGTGAAATTCATGTTCATATTTAAGGGATGCTGAGTGGGTTGATTAATGTTATTTTCATCGATTCCACATTTAGCAGGGGAGATGCGTTCGATAATTTATGCTAACGAGGAGGAGATGCTAAACCCCTTCATCCCACTTCAGCACAACCGTCTCATCTCTCTCTCTCTCTCTCTCTCTCTCTCTCTCTCTCTCTCTCTCTCTCTCTCTCTCTCGCATCTTCTAGCGCTTTTTTGGATCTGCCTCTCTTCCTTTTCCTTCCTGCCTTCCTCTTCTTTATCTCTCCCCTCTCTCTACTCTTCCCCTCTCTCTCCAGTCATCCTCTCTCTCTCTCTCTCACTCTCTTCCTCTCTCTCTCTCTCTCGCCCACCACTTCAACTCTGAGTGATTTGAATTTTTCAGAGACCTTGTCCTTTTGCATTATCATAAAAAAGAGAGAGGGAGAGAGAGAGAGTAGGAGGACTGTGTGTGTAAGTGTTTGTGCAGCTCTCTCTGTGTGTGTGTGTGTGTGTGAGTGTGTGTGTGTGTGTGTGTGTGTGTGTGTGTGTAGGCAGTCCTCGGGGGAGTTTTGCTCAGCATTCTGACACAGCCCTCCCCTCTTAAACAGGAACATTATTGGAGATTAAACAAAAGGACACACTCACACACTCTCTCTCTCCCTCTCTCTCTCACACACACACACACACACACACACTGACACTTTTCTGATGTGCCTGTCTCCGTTATAAAAACTAGTTAAACCGAGGAGGGCTGACAAAACACCCGGGCCCCCCTGGGGAGGAGGGGGGGAGGGGGGAGGGGCAGGAGCGAAGAGGAGGAGAGGAATTTTCGGTCATTTTAATTGCAAAGCTTGTTAGCCCCCTTTTCTCCGTCGTTAGTGACTTATTAGCATGCCATTATAAAGCCAGGCGGCGTGTGACAGGCAGCCTAGAGGGTAGCAATTACTTTGCGTGTATTACGCGCGTGTGTGTGTGCATGTTACGCAGAGTGTGCTCGGTGCGTACGCTGCAGGCGTGAGGATGTATATGCATGTCTTTGTGGTTTTTAACCGCCTGTTTATCCAGGGAGAATTGACTGATCGCGCTTCTTGTTTTTTCAGCAACGCCCAGCGATGCAGCCGGGAGCCGAGCCGGAGCAGCAGGGTGTGAGGTGGGGACTCTGATCGCGGTCGAAGTCGAGATGGTCCCTCAAGTCCCCTGATGGACTTGAGGAACTGGACCTTTCTTGTTTTATTTGACCTCTGCATTCACATTCATGTTTACATGTATGCATACTGTATATACTTGAGTCAGCTTGGTAACATTCGTATCTGCTGTTACTCTTTCTTGTATGCGCAAATTAATTCTTATTAACTATTAGTGTTAGCATCCCACTATTTATCTTTATTTTGAGCTGTCTTGTTATTCCCATGTTTTTTCCTGGGTTTTTTCCCCCTTGATGCTGCCTGAGGAAGAGCAGCAAGCTTGAAACGCGTTGCATCTGAGCCTATATTTGTGTTCATTTGTTGCTTTGAAGGGCTTGTAACTGTTAGTGCTATTTATAGCAAATAAACCTCTTGTTTTGTGCATTATACGGTTTCCCGCTGTATAATGTCTGCGGCTCTGTGGATGACCCTCGGCCTCTCTTTGGCTGCTCCGGCTCCAAAAAATGTCAACATGGCGGCGACCGTAAACCCGATCTTTAGGCTACAAAACGGCCCTTCAGAAACCTGTGGGTGACGTCTCACTCACTACGTCCATCTTGTTTGTACAGTCTATTAGAGCTGCAACGATTAATCGATTCATCGATTAGTTGTCAACTATTAAATTAATCACCAACTATTTTGATAATTGAGTAATTTTTTAAGAAAAATAAGTCAAAATTCTCTGATTCCAGCTTCTTAAATGTGAATATTTTCTGGTTTCTTCACTCCTCTGTGACAGTAAACTGAATATCTTTGGGTTGTGGACAAAACAAGACATTTGAGGACGTCATCTTGGGCTTTGGGAAACACTGATCGACATTTTTCACCATTTTCTGACATTTTATAGACCAAACAACTAATTGATTAATCGACAATGAAAATAATCGTTAGTTGCTGCCCTACAGTCTATGTTGTGTATCAGTAAGAGAAAGTACGCAGAGCTGCAGTGCTGAACTGAGCTCACTGGATACCCTCTGATCCCGGTCCTGTTTCCATCCCTGACTCATCGGGACCACAGAAACATTTCAAAACG
>NC_136019.1:5993706-6021206 GCF_048128805.1 Centroberyx gerrardi | reverse complement strand
TACTTCAGAGGCTTTTCAGTGAAATTTCTCAGTTCAGTGCAGACCTGTAATGTGGATTTCTTCATAATAAGACAACAGTGGTCAGGGATGCTTTTTCAAAAGTAAATAGATCAAAGAGATAGTTCAGGCTTCTTTTTAATGAATTAACCAGTAACATTCATTATTTAACTCTCTGGACACACACAGGTATAGTCAGATTGCTGGATTGCTATATGGACCTAGGGAGGAATATGTCAGTTTTTCCTTGAGTGAGAGAGAAAAAGAGCATGAGAGACAGGGAGAAACAGAGAGAGACAAGACAGATAGATCGGGCGGAGTGAGAGAGAAAGACAGGAAAAACTAGAGATAGAAGACAGAGAGAAAGACAGATATAGAGAGAGACGGAGAGAGAGACAGGGATGCGGTTTGGTAGATTGTATAACGATAAAGTGCAGCATCAGATGGGATGGAAGATAGAAAGAGATAGATCGTAGCCAAGAGCACACAGAGTGAAAGTGAGGGGCTGAAAAACAGATGGGACCCCCCCACACACACACTCACACACACACACACACACAATATGCATGCACATGCCTTCCTGCCCACAAATAGCTTAAAACTAATTCCATGCTTGGTCTTCAGGGACAGCTCTCTTGTAAAGCTACAGTAGAATAAATAATAATATCAAATAATCAATACAATTTCCATACTCAAGCTCAATGGAGCCAGTACACACACACACACACACGCACACACACACATACACACACTACTGATGTACATGCTTTCCTTCCCTCAAGTAGCTTTCCATTAATTGCACGCTTGGTCTTAAGGGACCTCTTCCCTTAAAAGCCATCTTGTAAGTCATCAATGCATAATCAATATATGTATCCATACACAAGGTCAAATCACACACACACACACACACATCATACTGTGACACACAAGCCAGCAGGGGCCTTGGAAAACCCTTTGCTTTATTGCCGATCAATACCGACATCCCAGTTATCCTCAAAGCTCAAACATTCACTAAAACGCTTAGTCATGATTTCAGCCAAGAATAGATTACGCAGCAAAATCAAATCACTTTTAATAACCCAACAAATCATGATCACATTATGCTTAGTCATGATTTTAAACCTCTCCAGGAATAGAACGACGGGGTAAATTAATTCCTCTTCAATCACCGAACGAATCGATGGCCGATAGCACCGTGAAGCCTCCGTGCTGCTCGCTGAAACGCTGAGTCATGATTTAAACCTCTCTGAGAAGAGTCGACAGAGCAAAGCATTAAAGTTAATAATCTGCGCGACAGAGTAACATATAGAAAGGGCTTCGTTTAACGATCTGACACTTCTTGAGCCAATAAAAGTAATTACATTTGTACAATTTAACCTTTTTCATTCTTCAACCCAGAAGAATAAGAACGAGGAATCAGGAGTGCGAATCGGGGAAAAGATGAAGCTAGATGTTCGTCTTTGTTTCCGTCACCATATTTCCGTCACCGCTTCTGTTTGTCTGTTCCGCCGGTTCCTGCCACATCGGTGGTATTTTGGGGTGGGATGAGTCAGAGTCTGTACAGTCAGCTCCACCAATCGTGAAGTGCTGCATGAACCCGAGAGAGGCGAATGTCAAATCCATGAATGTGCTTGTGTCCTTGTGGAGAAAGTTCTTCCTCCAGTCGCCTCGGAGAGAACAAACTTCTCAAAGGAAGCGAGAACAGAGGAGCTTGAGGTCGTTCGATCAATTCAGACGTACGGTGCTTTCCATCGATTCTGTGCTATAGACCAGTGGTTCTCAACGTGGGGTCCGGGGACCACCAGGGGTCCTTGAGGGGGTTCCAGGGGGTCCCCAGCAAATTGATGAATTGTTAAACTTCAGCATTATTTCATTTACAAGAAGTTAACACAATTAGAGAATGTAGAAGAATGACTGTTTTGATCATAGTTTCTCTGTTATCTCTCTACCTACAATACAGATAGTCATGGGATTCTGGACAAAATCATATCTGACAATAAAAATATTCTCAGATTTGGGTCCGAGAGACAAAATCTCATCAAATGGGGGTCTGTGGCCCTAATGTGGACTAAATTAGGGGTCCTTGATATGAAAAAGGTTGAGAATCACTGCTATAGACTATAGTTTGGATTTTCCCATCTGATGTTGTCCTCCGTTGGCAAGAGAACCTCCTTAATCCTTTATCCGTTCTCATCCTCCGTCCTTGAATTCATTGGTTTTGGATTCATTACTTCAAACGCATCATGGAGGACACAAGAACACATACTGAGAGAAGACCCAATCCCATCAGTGAGCTGATTCCAAGATGGCAGCAAGGCAGTGGATTATGAGATACTGCCTGATTTTGAACTAATAGATTATATAATTGATACAACACAGCAAAACCCCAATGGGATCAAATGTGTATATTACACCCAAATTTGTGATAGACTCATTAACTCACGCATTTAAACCAATGAACAGATTTTCTTTTTTTTTTTTGTGATGTAGCGTTAGATATCGTGAAATACAACATTCCTGCCAATACTTTCAAGTCGATAGTTGGATTCCTCAAAGAACAGAAGACATATAAATGTGATAAGATTGGTCAGTTTTATCAATTTTCTCTGAAGGGAAACCAAGAAAATAATGACATGTATGCGTATTTTTACATATAAAACAATCATATTAAAAAAAAAATATGCTCTCATTAAATCATTAAAGCAATAAACGTGTTGAAAAATATGCTGTTCTAGAATTGGTATCGACTTTAAAGTATTGGCAGGAATGTTTTATTTGTACATCACGAAAAAAAAGAAAATCTGATTAAATGTGTGTGTTAGTGAATCTATAACACGTTTATTGCTTTAATGAGAGCATTTTTTTTTTTCAAATATGATTGGTTTCTGTGTAAAAATACACATACATGTCATTATCTTCTTGGTTTCCCTTCAGAGAAAATTGATAAAACTGACTAATCTTATCTCATTTATATGTCTTCTGTTCTTTGAGGAATCCAACTAAGTACTCCATATAGTGTAGTACATCACCTAAAAGCTAAACTCAAGACTGTGCAAGGACAAAAGGATCGTGACAATGAATGCTGAAATCCATAAATGTATTTATAAATCATTATTAGCAAACAGACGTGTCACAAAATGCATCACAGAGCAACAAAGGACATAAATAGTACAAAGAAAAAAAGAGTATACAAAAACATCACAAACTCAAGATATGTGGCCAGAGCTTGTAGACTATACGTGCTTGTGTGTGTGTGTATGTGTGTGTGTGTGATATTCCACACACACACACACATTTGGCGTTGCAGCAACCAGTAAAAAGCACCAACAAGGAACAAGAGGTCAGCACCGGCTGAGATTTATCATATTTATAAGCAAACAAACGATATTGTCGTTGCACCCCTGGGGTCGAGTGTCCCATGTATCAGTTTGGCTTCGGGCTGCGGAGGAAAAGACCAATGATTTTACTGTGTGTGTGTGTGTGTGTGTGTGTGTGTGTGTGTGTGTGTGTCGGGTAAATAGAGGCATAACTTAACATATTTATTGTGTCGGCCGATACATAACGAGGCTCGCTTGGCTTTGAGGAATTTTATTGTACGCTGCACCGAGAATGGGACTGAGAGAGAATCGAGGAGATTTATGAGCATGTTGATCGACTCCTCACCTCCTTCACCCCCCAAAATGTCTCTCTCTCTCTCTCTCTCTCTCTCTCTCTCTCTCTCTCTCAAACGGATTACAGACCGATTGCAGCCATTTGATTACGAACCTCGACACGCGAAAAACCGATATTAATCAATATTAAACTTGCTAAAGCAAAGTGGCATCGAACACACGCATGTGCATCTGCAGGACCGCATGCACAACACACACACACACACACACACACACACACACCTGCACACACATATGCCGCTTTTCCACCGTATGGTACCGGCTCAACTCAACTCGACTCTACTCGCCTTTTTTGGTTTTCCATTGGGCAAGTACCAGGTACCATATTACCTGGTACTTTTTTTGGTAGCACCTCCGTCGAGGTTCCAAGCGAGCTGAGGCGATATCAAAAGGTGACGTGAAAACACTGCAGACTACTGATTGGTCAGAGAGAATCGTCATCATTGCCGGCAGCGATAGCGGGGATAGGCTAAAGGCTGTTGTAATTTTGGCTCTACGACTGTTAATATGTCACTTTATTAAGTTTTAATATTTTTTCAGGCGAGAAAGTAACCATGCAGATTCCCAATATGTGGTCAGTTTATCCAAATAACGCCTGTTTGTAAATCTGCTTCGACGTTTTCGGAGATTTGGGACCAGGACCGTCTGCCTCTGCGGTCCGCCATTCCGCAGTCTGAAGAGACGCAATGCATTTTGGGGCGGTTGAGTTTCATGCGGCGTCGTGGCGTCGCTATGACGACCAGTTGGGGAGGGGGGGTGGGGGTGGGGGCACATTGAGGGGGTACTATCTGCAGTGGAAAACCAAGCGGTACTACCAAAAGCGAGTCGAGGCGAGTTGAGTTGAGCCGGTACCATGCGGTGGAAAAGCGGCTATAGACATGGCCTTTGTTGAGCGTTAGATTGGTATGCAGCACGGGTGTGACAGCCATTTCATTACCATGTCAGTCCATTACTCCTCTCTCTCTCTCTCTCTCTCTATCTCTCTCCCCTCTCTGTCACTGTCTCTCTCTTTCTCTCCATCTCTGTCTCTCTCTGTCTACCTGCTCCTCTCTCTCTCTCTCTCTATCTCTATCTCTCTCCCCTCTCTGTCACTGTCTCTCTCTCTCTCGCCATCTCTGTCTCTCTCTGTCTACCTTGCTCCTCTCTCTCTCCTTCTCTTCTCTCCGTCTCTATCTCTCTCTGCCTTCCTCCAAGTCCATTATTTCTCCATTAAAATCCAGGATGACCCGTGTAATTGCCTCCAATGACTGGGTCCTAATGGGAAAAACACATCGCATTAGCGGCATGACGCTCTGCGCGCCTGTGTGTGTGTCTCTGGGTGTCAAGCTGCCGGGGCCTTGACCAAAGCAGATAATATTCTCTCTCAGACCTCCCTGTTACACCCTTTTAACCAGGGTGTGTGTGTGTGTGTGTGTGTGTGTGTATGCGAGTGTGTGTGCGAGCGTGTGCCAAGCTGCCGGGGCCTTGACCAAAGCAGATAATATTCTCTCAGACCTCCTTGTTCCACCCTTTTAACCTACGTGTGTGTGTTTGTGTGTGTGTGTGTGTGCATGTGTGTGTGTGTGTGTGTGTGTCAGAGTGTCAAAAAGCATTCACTGACATGCATAAATATTAAGTCTGCAGCGCTTGTATAAGTGAGTCATTGACAGAAGAGAGGGCATTCAAGCATACTGCATGTGGGTGTATGCGTGTGTGTGTGTGTGTGTGTGTGTGTGAGAGAGAGAGAGATATGTAAGAGAGAGAGAGATTGAAAGAGAGCAAGAAAAAGAGAGAGGGGCAAGGAGACAGAAACAAGAAAGAATAGAGAGATTGTAAAAGCAAAAGAGAGAGAAAGTGAGGGAGGGAGAGAGACAGGCATATTTGTTTTTTGCATTGCAATTCACATATTCACCCGAGGATTTAGACAACACACACACACACACACACATATACACACACAGATGTACACACAGACACGCACAAACAAGAATGCCTTCCCTTTGATTTGTTAAAGGCCACGGCTGAAAATTGGAGGTGAAAGGATGAAAAGGATGAAAAGGGGGAGGGGAAAGTGTCAGGGGACGACTCGAACATCCTGAACATGTACAGACACACAATACTGTTCAGCCCAGGAGAGAGAGAGAGAGAGAGAGAGAGAGAGAGAGAGAGAGAGAGAGAGAGAGAGAGAAGAGGAATGGAGGAATGGTGGAGGGAGAGAGAAAGCTATCTTGAAGGAAACCTGTACTTGTAAAGTCCTGGAGCGTAGTGTTAGCACAGTAATCCAAATTTCAGTACTAGCCTACTTTTACACCGAAGATTGAATTCAATATTGAATTTTATAAATGTCTGATACTTTCACTGCTAAATGTGTTCTACAAGCTGGAATTCATTTTCAGCCTCACCTCCAGATATGTGCAGATGACATGTGGGTTGGACAGAGGTAAACGTTTTTTCGCATTAAAATAACAATAAAAAAATAGAATACATGATACATTATGAGTCTGTGTGTGTCATCCTGTGTAAATCCCTCCTGAAGGGGAGCCACTGTTGCCAACTTGGCGACTTTCTCACTAGATTTGGCGACTTTTCAGACCCCCTGCCGACTTTATTTCTCAAAAGCGACTAGCGACAAATCTGCAGACTTTTTCTGACTGTGGGGAACAATGTTAATGTGTTTGTAAATAAATATAAATAAATATAAATTGGTACAGCTGATGCCGGTTTGCTCTACTTGCTTGTCTAATCCAGAGAGATCACAGCGCCTCCCACACACAGCGTAGCCCCCCTCCCTCCACTGAGAGTGTCGACTGCAGGTTATATATTGATATGCAAATTAGTGCATGACATCATCTGGCGACTTCTAGTGACTTTTTGAGCAGCTAACAGCTACTTTCCTTGGAGAAGAGTTGGCGACACTGAGGGGAGCTGGGTTTTGGCTAGCCGACACAGCGCAGGGAAGTCACAACAACAACCAAAATGGCGGAAAGCAGTAAGAAAATGAAGTACAACAAAGCTAAACATTAAAAACAAAGTGAACATCAGCATTCATTTTCCATCTGAAGGAGACAAAAGGGCTGGGAAGCAACACAGAGCTAGCTTGTCTACTGCTAGAGAAGTAGCATGCTAGCCTGTTTGCTAGCTTTTCTACATAGGAAGCTAGCAGTGCTTGAATTTCCCCCAGAATTCATCAGGTAGCTAATTAAGATGATTGACAAGTGTTGGGGCGTGAGCTTACCCAACTGAGGAGGAGGAGGAGGGCGGGACTTTGCTACTTCATGGCAAAAAGCATATTTAAATAAAGAAGAATTGGCATATAGAGCCGCAGTCTTTTGACAGTGGACTGCAGCAGTTCAGCTGTCAAAGTCAAACAGCTGGAAAGTTGTTTGACAGCTTCACAACAGCCCACCAAGTCCTGAACTGGGTCTCACCAAAACCAGCTGGCAAACTTCTGCCAGGAGCCAAATATGGAACTATTTTCCTTTCATAAAGACGGACACCCAACCGACACAAACTCCCGTGCAAAAGTTGCGACAAAGCCGTCCAAGTCAAGTACGTGCGGTTGCTTGCTTGATGGTTTTTCGCAGCCCAGTCAAAGTTCCAAAAAAACAACAACCAAGGTTATAATATATGAGAGTCTTTTATCGGTGGACTTCAGCAGCAAAATCCAACCGAGTCAAACAGCTGAAAACTTGCCAGCAGCTTCAACAACAGTCCACCACGTCTTGAACTGGAGACACAGACTTCTACAGACTTACTTGATGTTGTTTTTTTGTTTGCCATGGCATCAGAGATCGTAGAAATGCAAAAAAAAGAAAAGAAAAGTCTTAAAAATGAAAACATACGGTGCTAGCAGGCTTTGGTTTGTGACGTGTACAGGCCTTTAGATCATACAAATCCCTTCTTTTGAGTCTATACCCTTTCGTTTTTCCAACATTAATTTATTCCGTCCATATTTTGGGCTCTCGCATCGCGCCCCTCTCTACTTCCCTTGCTGTCGTTTGCTCTCTGAGGGGTTGCAGAGGAAAAAAATTAATTCTCTCTCCTCTCCTTTGCTTCTCGAACCATTGCTTTTATATATCTTCCTCTCTGTGTGTATATATGTATGTATGAAGCCTACCAGTCCATCCATCCATCTATTCCTCCTCTCTAATCTTTATTTCTTGCTTTCCGTCCCTCCTCCTCTATCCCTTCGCTGCCTCCATCCCTCTTTCTCTACCTCCTGTAGTGAAGGGTAGCCGAGGAGAATAAACGAGGAGCAGCAGAGACCACAGGGAGTATGAGTGTGTGTGTGTGTGTGTGGTTAGGGTTTGGGACGGCGAGGCTATAACAGCCAAAAAAACATCTGTAAATCATCCCTCTCCCCTCCATCTTTCCTCTGTCAAACTTTCTTCCACCTCTCCTTCCACCTTTCCCTTCTTTCCTCTGCACCAGTTCTTCTCCCGCACCTCCATCCTTCGTCTGTTAATCCCTTTATCGTTCGCCTGTCACTTTCTCCAGTAGTTGACACCTCTAAATCTCTCCGCCTCTCCTTCTCGTTCTCCCATTTCGAATTTCTGGACGCCGCTTTTCTGCCATTAATCTCCTCCCGCTGTCCTTACTCATCTCCTGGCCTTATCTCTCTCTCTCTCTATCTGGTTCTTTCTCTCCTTTTCCCTCTTAATCTTCCTGTAAAGTCTCTGTATCTCTCTCTCTCTCTCTCTCTCTCTCCCCGCCTAAGAAATTGCTCCGTCATTTCTCCGCCGCATTGCCTAACCTTTCTTTTTATCATTAAATCTTCCCCGTGTCACCTTCCCTCCTCCTCCGGAGTGAGCGAGCAAACAGCTGTGTGTGAAGCAGCGGTGTCTACTGAGGCTAAGGGGATTTTGTTTATTGTTGTTTATTGATCAGGATCCCCATTAGCTGTACACAAAGGGGGGCAGCTATTCTTCCTGGGGTCCCGCTAAAACACAATATACATCCCAAACATATGCACAAAGTTTGAAACCAGGATACATTAAAATAAAAAATTAGGACCATTTTGACATGAGTTACAGCATGAAATTCAATTAGAGAAATTGATAAGTCACATTTGTACAGTAAACAATGATTACACATCAAATGACATATCAAAAGGACAAGCTCAAACAAACAAAAGTGTGAGTGAAATATAAATGCATTTATACAACAGTATAAACTCATAATCAAATGTCTTCTAATGTCTAAGTCAAATGTCTATGATTTTTAAAAATACTTTTGCGATTGGCCTTGACTATGATAAAAGCGGGTAAGGAATTCCATAGTGAAATTGCTCGATATGCACTACCAGTCAAAAGTTTGGACACACATTTTTCTTTATTTTTACTATTTCCCACATTTTAGAATAATAGTTGAGGCATCAAAACTGTGAAATAACACAAATGGAATGATGCAGTGACCCAAAAAAAGTGTTAAACAAATCAAAAATCTTATATTTTAGATTATTTACAGTAGCCGCACTTTGCCTTGATGGAAAGGCAAAAGGCTTTGGAAAGAAATTCATACATAGGATCAACTTCACTGTTTATATTTGTCTAAGAAACACATTTCAAGCATTTAAGCAGAAGCCTTTAGATCAAAATGGCTTTAAGAGAATGAAAAACATAGAACATTCAGTAAGGTGTGTCCAAACTTTTGACTGGTAGTGTTGATTGGAGTCTAATAATAATTGTAAACAACACAAGGAGTCCACAGCTCACTTCAAGAAATGCCTGAAATACTCTTTTCATGTGCCGACTCCTCTCTCGTCTCATCGCTCAACACACAAGCAAATCTCAAATCGCACAAATTGTTTGCGTTTCACCCAGCTGTCCTTCGCCGTCTTCCTGCCGCATCTGGTCTGACACCGTGTCTTCTCCCCGGAGTGATGAGCATGTGGCGCCGACACGTCCAAGACAAATAAACCAAAACATCTACGGGCCATTCTCGTCATGGTATAATGAATCAGGCGGGCTCCGGCTGTCCGCTCGAGCCGAACGTCCGCCTTGCCACGCCGATTCTCATCTGACCCCGTTTCCTCCTGACGCAAAAGCCTCCATCGTCCTCATTGCACTTTTGTTCTGAAGGTGCGTGGGCAACCGTACGTGTGAAAATAGTTTCCGTATTGCTGAAATTGTTCCAGTTGCTGGAATGTGCAGGAATAGGAGAAGGAGAAACTTTCACACTTCTGGGTACAAACACTCTGTGGAACTTGTCAAAACTGTCCAACTGCAAATCTTTTGACCCGATTGACCCAAATATCTCTTTCTCCGACCCGATCCCTGCTGTTTGTCTGGAGGTGTAAATCAAGCGCACCTCAAAAAGTTTGATCATTTGAGAGGATATTCAACTGAATGCAAACATAGACAAATCTTTAAATGCACACACACACACACACATTGGGGCTCGTGACTGTCACATAATTAAATCAGGATGAAGGAATTCGACTGGTTTTAATAGATTTTGGGATGAGCAGATGAGAAAACAGAAAGGTAGAGGTTTACAGGGTTGGGGGTTCAATTCCCACCGGGACCGCCCATTGGCCGTCTATTTAGGCTGTTCAACAAACACTTGAATTTCAGTAATCAGTAATACAAAAGTTCGATTCTCAGCTTCCATTTGGATATATTAGAAAAATTAAAGAAGAGTACAATGTGTGTGTGTGTGTGTGTTTGTATTATGTAACGCCAGTATCTTGCTCTCTGCCAAGCATAAACTTTTAATCTGGTGGCATGGGGGCTCAAAGCCCACTAGAGGAGATTACACACAAACACACACACACACACACACACACAGAGTAAAAGTTCATGTTAATAAGAATCACAGTCAAGGTATGGAGGGAAAAACACGGTTACCAGGAAGAAGCGAGAGAAAGATGAAGATGAAAAGACACAGAGATAGAGAGACAGATGGAGAAAGAGAGAGAGAGAGAGAGAGAGAGAGAGAGAAGTCTCTGAGTATTGGTTGTTGGATAATAAAGAAATTGAAGAACTTGCATAAAAACTAGGTATCGATTCAAAGTGTGATTAAATGCTGCAAGAAGCGCTGTTGAAATGCTTAACTGCCTATATGTGTGTGTGCATGTGTGTGTGTGTGCGCCCTTGCATGTGTGCATGTATACATGTGTGTGTACATGTGTGTGTGATCTGATAATCTCCTCCCCGGAGCCTCCCTATGGCTTTAGTCATGTTTGAAGAAGCTATTTGAGACTTCAGCTGCAGATTACCGATAAAGGAAATTACACTGTCAGAATTTATCAGCGCAGAAATCATCTCAGCGTGTGTGTGTGTGTGTGTGTCCTCATGTGCATGTGTGTGTGTTTGCATGGTAAAAGACAGAGGGTTTCTTGGTGGAGCATATGTGTGCGAGCTTGTGTGTGTGTGTGTGTGTGTGTGTGTGTGTGTGTTTATCCCTCCTCCGGGGAGACCCCACGCACCGTCTGTCTCTGATTGATTCAGTATTCAGTGCGGCAGAGAGTCGGAAAGAGACAGAAGGGGAGGGAGAGGAAAAGAGGAGGAGGAGGAGGAGGAAGAAGGTAAGAGGTGGAAAAATATGAGATAGAGGGGGAGGAAGAGAGGATGAAACAGCAAGAGGAGAGAGAAAGAAGAGGAGGAGGGAACATATCTGCAAGCAAAGGAGGGTTTTCATTCCAAGAGGTTATAATTTCCACTCAGTCCAAAAAAAAGATGATTTTTACATCCTCAAATGCAAAAAAATGTTAGTAACTGTTTTAACTTGCTTTCCCAAAATGAGTTTTACTGTCACGTCAGCGGCCATTTTGTAAGAGTAGGTGCCTCTCACTGTCTATTTTCTTCTTCTTTTCTTTTTTTTTGGATCTCGCTGTGTAAAAAAACAAGAGGGATAGAGCTGCTGAAGAGGAGGTGAGAGGGGCGTGGGAGGAAGACAGGAGAGGCGGAGGAGGGCAAAGAAAGGACGAGGTGAGGTGACAGAGAGAAAATGGAGGCTGGAGAGAAAGAGAGAGAGGGGGGAGAGAGAGGGGAGGTGTGTGTGTGTGTGTGTTTTTATTTTCCCCACCCTGTTTATTTTCCAGCAACAAAACCTAATGAGGGGCTTAGGAGGAATGAGAGAGAGAGAGGGAGAGAGAGAGAGAGAGAGAGAGAATGACCAAGGCAGAAACCAGACAGCGAATGATGGCAAAATACAGGCAGGTAGATACAGAAAAGGTCCAAAACGGAAAGATAGAGAGAGAATGATGGAGATGGCCCAAAGAGAGAGAGAGAGAGAGAGAGAGAGAGAGAGAGAGAGAGATACAAAAGATGAGGAAGAGAGAGAATGACCAAGGCAGAAACCAGACAGAGAATGATGGCAAAATATACAGACATTCAGGCAGGCAGATATAGAAAAGGTCCAAAACAGAAAGACAGAGAGAGAATGATGGAGATGGCCCAAAAAAAAAAAAAGAGAGAGAGAGAGAGAGAGAGAGAGAGACAGAGCGAAAGAGAGAGATAAAATGCCTTAATGGACTGAGGCATAATAACGAGACTCCCGACCACACAGGTACCGCATACCAATCTAACACTCAGCGCACAGGGAATATGTGTGTGTGTGTGTGTGTGTGTGTGTGCGGGTGTGTGTGTGTGTGTGTGTGTGTGTGTGTGTGTGTTCAGAGAGAGAGAGAGAGAGAAACAGAGAGAGGGAGAGAGAGATGCAGTCGGGGCGCGGCCGCCCATTGTTTTAGCTTTGTGTATTTGCAAACAGCATCTCTAATTAAGCTGCCTGGTGGGGTCTGTGTGTGTGTGTGTGTGTGTGTGTGTGTGTATGTGTGTGTGACAGACAGACACACAGAGAGAGTGAATCAAATGTCAAGGCAGCCTGTTGCCATGTTTCACTCAGACGGGAAGCTGAGAAGCATGAATAGCGAAAAGAGAGAAAAGAGAGAGAGAGAGGTGAATGAAGCAAACATTTTCTCCCTTATGAATGATGCACCTAGTTTTTGTTTAGATTACTTATAAGGCTTTTTTTTTTGATAGTTGCCAGTGAAGAGAGACAGGAAAGTGGGGGACAAAGGTCCCGGGACAGATTCAAACCCAGAACTTCACGATTACACGGTACGCGTCTTTTATACTTTCATGAAAACAGCGTCTCTGCACGTAAACCGACGTTATTTGACGCGCATCTGGGGTTGAAAAGTGTCTCTGCGGAGGTGTTGGAACCCGCCCAAGAATCTCAACTTGGTGTCGAGTCTACGTGGAGTCGGACGCTCTGATTGGTCGATCACAGGGGCGATCATGACGGCATCCAACTCGTCAAGAGTCTTTGAGTATTGGTTGTTAGATAATAAAGAAACTGAAGAACTTGCATAAAAACTAGGTATCGATTCAAAATGTGATTAAACGCTGCAAGAAGCGCTGTTGAAATGCTTAACTGCCTATATGTGTGTGTGTGTGTGTGTGTATGTGTGTGTGTGTGTGTGTGTGTGTGTGTGCCCTGGGCTATGCATGTATACATGTGTGTGTACATGTGTGTGTGATCTGATAATCTCCTCCCCGGAGCCTCCCTATGGCTTTACTCATGTTTGAAGAAGCTATTTGAGACTTCAGCTGCAGATTACCGATAAAGGAAATTACACTGTCAGAATTTATCAGCGCAGAAATCATCATGCCCAAGAATCTCAACTTGGTGTCGGGTCTACGTGGAGTCGGACGCTCTGATTGGTCGATCGCAGGGGCGATCATGACGGCATCCGACTCGTCAAGCTCCGGCTGCTCCAACACATCCCGGTCCACTGCTATAGTGGCGTCCATGTTTTTTTTTTTTACCGGTGATTGTCGTCATGTCTGCTTCCTATTCCTCTCTTCTTCTATGTTTCGTTTTGGTGCGATATAATTTACATGATGTTTACGTTACGTTGACTATAAAATGCGCTTTATAGCCAGTTGAGCCACTAAGACACCCACGCCACCCTTTTTTGACCTGTTCAGATGCATCATTCCCCCAATTTTCACCAAAATCCGATTAGTATCGCACGTGACGGAAAGACGGAGGAATGAATAAACGAATACACGGAGACCGATCCATATATTCCCCCCTAATTTCATAGTGGAGGACAAAAGGAGGTTAGCGTGAGAGTTGTAGCACAGCATTTTTTATTTTTTGTTCCTTCCATCTCCACTCCCCTTCCATCTCTCTTTCATTCCTCTCGTTCCCTTTCTGCAGAGACGGATCGATGGACGCTGTGCCCTCTTCTTCTCTCATACCATTCATTACACTCCCTCTCTCCTTCCTCGGCTAACAAAGGAACGAGACGAGGTGGGAGAGATAAGAGAAAAAAAAAGAGGTTAGGATGAGAGGAGGGAAAACGCTCCAGCGGGTTCTGTCTTCGCGGCGGCAGATCACGGTGCGAACACAGCCGGGGTTACGGCTTCACTTCCCACCGGGCCGCCCACGCTGAAAATACACACGCCGAGGCTGTCGCAAGGTGCTGCGGATAAAATCATCCACCAAATGTCACAGATTACTATCAGCTGAAAAGGGTTCGTTTAATTTGAGCGTATGAACTTTTCTTTATTTGGTGTAGTGTTCAGTTGACAGATGAAAAGAAAGATGGGAGAGAGAGAGAGGGAGGGAGAGAGAGATGAATTGCAACAAAAGTAAGATCGACGAAAGTGGAAATCATGCAAAGTATATCGCTGTTGTCTGGTGAAATTCTTGTATCTCCAAAACGGAAATTTTTCAAAAACCAAGAAGAACAGCCTTGTTTTTACAATGGGTTTTGAAAGGATTTCATAAACCCAAAAGTTGTATTTTCTCATCTTATAGAGAACCATGAGATCCTTCAATTAAAATGTGAAAATCACGAAAATTTATGAGTTTTGAGGTTTTTCACCTGACATCAACAATATGATATGTGAGCTATTGAGCCGCCAGGTGAGAGTCTGAACATTTTTGAGGAGATTAAACGCTTCACCTTTCTAAAGTCAAACATGCAGAGGTGTGATAATACACAGTATAGGATAATATCTGGGATGTAAAACCTTGGATAACTCTTATACTAGAAGATTGAATTACTCCAACACTGGTAAGGACGAGGCAAGATGGAAAACATTTTGCAAACAAACAACCAAATAAATAAGTAAATAAATGAATGAAATACAAGAACTGCCATCAGAACTGCGGTCAAACAGAATCAAGTTTTCAACACAGCAGTCGTTTTGAGGTTAGAGAAACGGGTTTGTGGCTGGAAGGTCACTGGTTTGAACCCTGAACTGGCTGAGAAATGTGGGGAAAGTGAATGAGAAACACTCTCCTCTTCCTCAGCAAACACCAGCAAGTTGCCCTTCTCCATGACCAACAGTGGAAGACTGTGGTTCAACCTGATCTCACACAAATATGACAAATACTTGACCAAATTACACCTAGAAATACCAAATTACGTGTTAAAATTACTTGTTCCCAAAGAGTTACATGAAGGAGGCACGGCTATAAACACGTAGTAATGTTTTTAGTGAAAGTTTTTCCTGATTTAACCATGATCAAAGCCTTTCCCCAACCTTAACCAAGTTGTTTTAGTTGCCTAACCATATCCTTAATTCTAACCTCAATCAAAGTTGTTTCACTTGCCTAAACTTAACCGTGAGCCAACCTTTAGCTGAAAATGCCGTGTCCAATTCACAAGTCACAGGATCCAGTCTGTGGTGGAGGAACGTCATTTTCACATAATTCGTGTCCACAGCACCTAAATCTGCATTTCAGAGTTTGTGCTCATTTCACAACTTTTTCTGAGATCACATTGCTGTGGTTAGACTGGGAAACTCCCACACGAAGCTGAACAAGAGCGTCCCTGCCTTACCTTCCCTTCCCTTTAAACAACAGCAACAAGCGAGGGGAGATTGCGTTGTGAAGCAGGGCAGTGGCGAGACGTCTGACTGGTTGATGTGGTAATAATGAAGCCTAATGGGCGTTGGACCGGTGTGTAATGTAGTGCATCCTCCTCTGTAAAACACTGTCCACAGTCTGTTGAAGAGGTGACTGCTCCGTCCATTTACAGGCCCAATAACTCATTCAAATGGAGCGTGGGCTGGACTAGCGTGAGAGTATTTCCAGAATCTGAGTCAGCCCCCTCTGAATAAATGAATAATTTGGTTAGGTGTGTGTGTGTGTGTGTGTGTGTGTGTGTGTGTGTGTGTGGAGGTGCGTGCGTTGGACACACATTTATATGCACGTGTGGATGTGTGTGTGCATGTCGGTGTCTGCATCTGTTTGACTTTGGGGAGTGTTTGCATGCGTGTGTATGTGTGTGCCTGTGGGCGATGAGTGTGTGGGCGACGGATTTGAGTGTGTGTGTGTCTGTGTGTTTATGTGTGTGTGCGTTCTCCCTACAGAGGCCCGAACTTGGACTCGCCCCAAGCCAAAATGACTAAGTGACTAAGTCCCCAACTCTCACTCCCTCTCTCTCTCTCTCTCTCGCTCTGTCTATCCATCTCTCCCCTCCCTCTCTCTCTCTCTCTCTTGCTCTGTCTATCCATCTCTCCCTCCCTCTCCTTTCACTCAGTCAGTGAAAGCAACATGAAAACACATTAGCTATTCCTCTCCCTCTCTAAATCCTCTGGTTCAAAGACGGCATCTTCCTACTCTGCCATCCCACATACCAACTCTCACTCCTGGCTTTTGTCAGTCCTTTGCTCATCGTTTTTTTTACCTTCTCTTAGTGCAGCGCAGGGATGCATTTTCCCTCCCACACACTTCCACTGTCATAGGCATTCCTCCAAAATAAAAACTTGCCTTGCTGAAATCAGCCCTACTTGCACAGGACTAGTATTTACCCCAGCTAGTGTCTTACTTTTATAGTGATTGCCTCATTTGGGCGACAGGTTGGCCTATTGATTAGAGACGATCCCAGTGACCAAAAAGTGAAAGGTTCAAACAGTTGCATCCGATGGCTGCGTCTGAGCGTAGAAATCACGAGGTTCAATTCTCGATGGCTGATGCACTTGTTCTCCCTCATTGAAATAAAGTTTTCTGGTGAATCTATTCAAAAGTCAACGCGCTCTGTGGAGCAGGGAGAACGTCACGTTGGCACAACGTTGATGGCAACTCGACGCAACACTGGTAGTGGAGCTCTAACGTAACTAAGAGCATCAGCTAAATGACTAAATTGAGTTTTACACTGCAAAAAACTCCATCTTAAATCATTTGGTCTCGTTGAAAGAAGTCAGAACAAGGCAGATCACTGCACGACTATCAAGAAAATGACACTTGACTCTGAATTCTTGAAACAAGTTGATTGATGGGGATTTTTGCAGTGTCCCAGTCAGAAACAGGTGTGTGTCAAGTGCAATCTCAGGATACCGTGGCAAAAAAAAATCCCTTGTAAATGCACCTCTGGAAAACACAAGTTGGGGGTAATTCCCAATTCCACATGACCCTAGTTCCATCCGAATAGTACAATACCTACTACACCTACCTAACCCTGTCTCCAGAGGATAGAACATGTTTCTTGACCCTATAACCGGGCCAAGTTGTGGGTAATATGTTGTAAAATGTTAAAGAATGCATGGTAAAGGAAGACTTTCATCAGTTTGTCATTTCCTGGAAAGTTGTGGCAGAAGTCCCGGAGGATATCTCTATCATAAATTGCTTTGAACACCAAAAAAATAAGGACAAAAAAAACATCCATCCAGCCCATTAGGTCATCCCCTTCTCTCTCTCTCTCTCTGCTTTCCCGCTGGGCTTTAAGGCCTGAGTCCACTGAGCCTCATATTTCTAGCCAGCAGCTCCCAGCAGGTACTTTTAGGGACTGGCCCATTGTGGCCCCCTGCTGTTTCCATGAGACTATACTGAAAGCCCACTTCAGCACACTTTTCTTTGCTTGCTGTTTTCAACTTTTGCTAGTGGGCTGAGCTCTATAAACATGCTCTGCTGTCAGAGCTGTACAGACAAGTGGACAGGCAGTGTAATAATGATGCTAATATCGTGATACTTGATTTATCCCGATAGGACAATTCTCTTTTCCCTCGCTGCCCTCCACATGTCAGGGTCAGCTACACCACAGTGCCCACGGAGCAGGTAGGGGTTTGTTATCTTGCTAAAGGACACTTCAGCAGGGCGGATGTTTGCCTACTTGTGTGCTTGAACCTGAATCTTCAGGTTGAGGAGTGGTTACACCCTCACTACGCCACCCTACTGCCCCAAATATGAGAAGAACCAATGTCTGGAAGGCTGTACTACCAGCTCCTTTTAATAAAATGCGATAGTGACACACCTCTGGAGGAACCGTAAGGAACTCACATATCACGTGTTCACACATCTCTCTAAGACACACATACATGTACACACTTCAGAGCGTGGGGAGTCACATCTTGGAGCAGGAAGGGTTCATTCTCTTGCTTAAGGTGCTTTGACAGGGATGGAGACATTGGCGGTTGCAGCGAATGAACCTTCCTGGTATGGTATGGTTTCTCTAAGCCTCAGGTCACCCTGCAATCTCTGAAATGACACCAATAACAAGATAACAAGAACCACTGTAGTGCCATTTTGCAAGGCACTTATTCTGACATTTTCATATCGATAAATCAAAATTTTGCCAACCAATACCCAGTTCATGAAAGCTTTTACATTTGCTGTTCTTGTCTGGTAGGTCTTTGCCAGGTGATGCGTGATGCGTTTCTAGTTTGTTTGGAATAAACAGAAGAAGAAGAACTGGGTAGTTAGCATGAGCAGTGATAGCCACCATGGCTGAACAGACAAAGAAAAGAGAAACTCAAACTGCATCAACAGAAAAGCCAAGCTCCGCCCACAGTGTTTGATTGACAGGTGATCGGTGGGAAGTGCAGTGCAGAAACACCACAGTGATGAGGCTGAGCAACAAAGACATCGCCATAATCCCCCCCCAAAAATCTCGCGTATAAAAGTCACTGAACAAACTCCATATTCAATTGTAATAAAGATATTTTGTGCTGTATTGTATTATGGTGTTGTATTCAATCCTGCCATGTCTAACCACTATGATTACTATACTTGCCCTTTACATTCTCTGTTCATTGCTTTCCCTTCCTCTTCCTCCATCTCTCTTCCTTCACCTTCCTCTCTGCTAATCATCCTCTCATCTCGCCTCGTCATTTTATCCTCCCTCTTCTTACCTCTCGTCCTCCGCCGTCCTCCTTTCTTCTGCCGGCTCGTCTCCTTTCCTCTCGTCTTTTCTCCTCTCCTCTCCCTCTCGTTTCCTCTGTCTTCTTCCGCTCTCCTCTTGCCTTTTCTCCTCTACCTTCCACTCTTCTCTCCCTCATCTTTCCTCCTCTCCTCCCTTCTCCTTTCAACTACTCTCCACTCCTCTTGTCTTTTCCTCCACTCTTTTCTCCTCTCATTTTGCCTCCTACGCATCTTCTATCCCTTCAGCTACTCTCTTCTCGTTCCTTTCCCTCTCCTCTCCTACTCTCTCCTCCTTCTCCTCCCTCCCTCCATCTTTGTCATATCTACTCACTCAACAACATCACAGCAAGGCCCACCAGAGACAAACAACTGTCTGAAACCGACTTGCGACGGACAGGTCTCCACTCTGCCATCGAACTAGCCGCGCTACGCTAATTAGCCGGGAGCTAATTACCCAGTCACACTCCCAGTGGGACCGGCTAGCCCCACGCTAAGCTAATTAGCATGCTCCTAATTGAACGGGCGGGGGTGGCTGTGTAAGCGGAACTAAGGACGGTGGAAAGCGACGCGAGCAGACAAGCTAGGGCTAAATTAGCGATCTGGGAATGAGAAGTTATGGCAGACGGTGAGATAAAACCGTCGGAAATCAACTGGTACCAGAGGAAAATGGTAAGTTCGCATTTTGAGCCAATTACAAAGAGAGGGTTATGGTTATTAGCAAGGTAGCTGTGGTTGAAATTCTCTTATATGTGACAGCAGACGACAAGTGAGGGCTCAAATCACATTTTAAGCGGATTTGGCGACTGTTAGCATTAGCGATGTAGTGTAACAAAACCTGTTAAATGTTGGACCAGGAACTAAATGCAGGATGACATTTGTTTTGTTCATTAACTGCAAAAAACAGTAGCTTAACTTTGTTGTAGTTCATGTAGTAATAAATTAGGATATTAGAGGGATCATTAAACTCCTGCAGCTGGTGCCACTGCAGTGCAGAAAAATGCTCCAGTGGATAATAACTAGCTTCAGTATTCTGTTTTGGCACTGAGGAATAGACCTGTCACTGAGGCTAACCACCTGTATAGAGACTGCAAGGGGAGACAGAGGGAGTATTGACCTATCAGACACAATAAAAGCTACTCCAGAGAAGAAAAAACAGATACTGAGAGAGAGAGACTGAGACAGAGAGGCAGAGAGGGGGAGAGAGAGAGAGAGAGAGAGAGAGACTGTGACTTGTTGAGAAAGAAGTTGAGAAGTTAATGATGCTCTGACTGAATCAACATGGGAATCTATAGTGTGTGTGTGCGTGTGTGTGTGTGGAGGGACTATACAAGTGAAAAGGGGTTTAGGGAATCAGTGGCCCCCAAGGTTGAGGAGGCTCCAACAAATCAACTACAGGGATTTTATTACAGATTTATAGTATGTGTAAGTGTGTGTGTGTGTGTGTGCTTGTGTGTTGTCACTGAGAGTGTGGCACGCTCTCAGGAGAGTCACATTGAGGCCAAGTCATGTCAAGTGAATGATACAATGCACAGGGTCCACTAAGCATGAGAAATCAATAGTGTTTACGTGTGTGTGTGTGTGTGTGTACTTTGGAATAACAAGCCTGTCCCATCTGAAAGTTGATTAGAATCCTAACCTTAAGATACATGACGTCTCTGCGTGTCTCAGCCTCCACATTGCAGGCGCTGTGTGCCGTAAACACAGAAACACACACAGCATGCACAATGAGGAGGCCGCAACACACCGATTCACTGGGGGCACCATCGGCTAATCAGTGACTTGATGGGAAAAAACAACAACAACAAACAAAACAAAACAAAACAAAACAGAGAAACCACAGTTAGCGCTGGAGGATTTGTTGCACTGATTGCTTTCTGCACTGACGAGTTCACATCATAACTCTAATCTTTCAAAGTCTAATTTAGCACCGAATTACGTGTCGGCAGCACGTAAAGTGTTGAAATTACGTTTTCAATAGCAGATATATTGCACTTTTTTTTTTATTATATTTTTTCATATTCTGTATTGTAAATATCTCTTTTGTTTTTTATATTTATATTCTTGACTTTGACTACAGTACTTGTTGTGTTTTTTTTTTGTTTTTTTTTACTTCTACTTTCTATTTTTCTCCATGTTTATTGTATGCACCTACATACCAAGGCAAATTCCTTGTATTGTGAACTTTACTTGGCAATAAACCTGATTCTGATTCTGATTCTGATTCTGATTCCCAGCTCCAAACGGTTTTGTGAAGGAGACACGACTGTAAACATGAAGTAGTGTCACATTGACGTAGCGCGGTGGAAAGTGAGGGTGTTGTGGGCGGGGTGGTGGATGGGCGGGATGGGTTTGACTTTAGTGCCGGCAACCGGAGTTAAACTTGCAACCTTCGGAATGTATTTCAATTCATGGCGGAGAAACATTATTGTCCGCAGCACGTAAATCGGCGTTTCAGAGTTCATGTTCATTTCACGTATTTGTGTGAGATCATGATGTTTTCCTGAGCCATTGACCCAAGCCTGCAGTGAAGTGCAGGACCGCGGCGATGGCGAGAGAGAAGCCAGCTGTAAAATAATCTAAAATGAATTCCTTCAGCGCTGGTTAAGGTTTTAAGTCCACCAAGGCGATTTCTCCTCCGTGACTCTCTGTCTTTTGGATTTTCTACACTCCTAGTGAGTTTTAAATTAGTCCATTTCACGGTCAGTCCTCTCTCCCCTGGTTTCATCTTCTATAATAAAAAATGGGCCTAGCGGGGGACATGACTTTCAGTATCCTTTTTTTTGTTGTTTTTTTTTAATAAGCCCAGTGGCCAGAACTTCTCAGATGCCCTTTAATGAGCGCTGAGACCCAGGGTGGGAGTCTAAAGTGCTCATTTGGGTCTCACTTCAAAAAAAAAGAAAAGAAAATCCAGCGCTATCCACTCAGACCTGAATGACCGCAGACTCCCCACAGACTCTCCACAGACTCCCCACAGACTCCCCACAGACTCCCCACAGACTCTCCACAGACTCTCCACAGTCATAGCAGAGTCCCACTTCATGCATTTACCCTGCGTCTATCAGACATTAATGCTGTATTCACTGTATAAAACCCCATTGATGCATTTATCCTGCATCGATCCTGCAGGCAATTGTTTCTTCCGTGTTATACTTTCATACCAAGTCAGTATATTAGCAAAAAAAAAACATTCTAATGTCTCTCAACCAAGAACTGAACAGAGCAAAACCTAAACCTTTTCAAACTTTTCCTCTTGGAATGGAGCAGAAGTGCAGTAGGGAGTTCAGCAAGCATGGAAGCAAGGAAAAGTGGGAACTCGACAGTGGAAATGTTTTGATTTGCATGAATCACTGTTATTGGGTGAAAACCTTGCTAATTGGTTTTGAAAAGGTTTCATAAACCTCAAGATTTGTAAAACTTTCTCAACCCAAAGAGGACCATGTAATCCTTCAACTGGAGTTAAAACAGCCTGATATTCAGACTGAATGTCCATTTAGTTTCCACTCCATTATTCAGCCTGACATTGCCTCCTAGTTATACCATGGTCTGGGTGAATACTCGATTCTGATTGGCTGCAGGGTGTCATTAATTCCTGATAATGGACACCTAATAAATAGTTCCAGTGAAACTGTCTGTTCACCGTTCTAAATTAATGCGCTGGCTACGTAGTATCAGGTATTAGCCTGTATCTAAAATGAGTAACCATAGCAACAGGGACGCAGTCAAAGCCTCCGTTTACAATTTGTATGTTCGTGAAAATCTTGATATTGATTTGGGGACAATGACATGGCTGGATAGCTAGCTAGGGGGGGGGGGGGCTGATTTTCCCTGAACCAATCACTAGTGACTGACGTTTCCGGTGCCAGTGTATTTACTAACTTCACCAAGAATCGGTCGTCTTTGACAAAAATATCGTCTTTGCAAAGATAATATATCGGTTAAGGGGTGATTTCAACAAATCTATTCGGCCGAAACGTCAATGAAAACCTTTAGTCCCGCCTACAAAGGCTCTGATTGGCTCGATTGTTTCTCAGAGCGAGAACAAGCCGTTGACTAGAGCAACACCAGACTCTCTGAATCGCTCGACACAATCTGAAGAGTGGGCGGGACGCGACTCAGGAGTCTGGAACCAGGCTAGTTAAAACATGAAATTCACCCAACAGTGGCATATTTCAAATAATGTGGGAAAGGCAATTACGCACTCTTGTCCCTTAAATGGTCTTCGGACAATTTAACTTCAGAGCTTCTTAAGTCAAGAACGGTCCTTAACCACGGGAGTGTCCCTTCTGCCTTCATACAAACCTACACACACACTCATACATACCACACACACACACTACACAAGCTTACATATGTACACACACACATACATGAATGTACACTTGCACACTGCACCCTCGGCCACCGCACACACACGTCTGTTCTCCACTAACAACCGCTACAGCGTGACAGGTGGGGAGATAAATGTCTTCCCATGTCCTGTGCTGAGGGAGAATCTCTCAGACTAATTGGAAAGAAGAGAAGTGGAACAGTCACTTAATTGCGACAGTCAAGGACAGGCCGTCCTTGTTAAAAGTAAGCTTTCAAGCATCCTTCTCGTTTCCTACCTGCGGGGGCCAAGCTACAGCAACGATCCTGACAATTAAACCTGAAGACAATGGGGTATATGGACGAGTAGGGTGTGGAAAAACGTGGTGAGATAAAGAAATACATATCTAAGTTTTGCAGGAATTAATGAAATAATGCATATTTTCTCACTTATTCCCACAAAATTATATGCATTTAACAGATTCCAAGGGTCATGAAACCCAGTCGACACATACAGTATATAAACTTTTAATTCAAGTAAAAACGCTAAAAGCAACAAGATTGGATTCATGTTTTCCCATGACGGCAATAATATTCAAGTTGCTCTTACCAAAGCAATTAAGGGTGGAGGCGGCTGACAAATGGGCCGCTGCTTTTGGGAGCAGCGCTTGTAGGTGTTCATATGTCACCGCTAGACTTTAATTACACTGCAGGAGCTGGAGCTGGCTTTTGTTTGGACCGGGTAAAACTGAAACTGTTCTCTCTCACACCGCATTTAGAATTACTTTCTGCACCAGCATTAGCAGTGACACATCCATATTTTGTGCCATACTTACGAAAACAAAATATAAAACTCTTTAGACCTGTGCTATGACTTTTCACATTTACACTTTAAGCATTTAGTGGAGATTCAGTGGTTGATTGATTGACTTTGTTATGCAGCAGTAACTTTAACAGGCTTTGTTTGGGCTAGATATGCTAAGATTATTTTATCACACAGCATATAAACAGACTTTGTCAACCCACATTAGTATCGATACATCTATATTTTGCTTCCTACTTATGAAAACAATAATAAACAAAGCCACAGTAAACTTTTTCCCTACCGATGATGAATTCATCCTCTGGGGCCAATCAGCAAACACTGACCGGTTATTAACATTTTTGATTTTGACCTGCGGTTGAAGCGCCTCCCTTCGACCAATCGGTGTGATTTTGAAAATACCAGAACACAGTAGTGAGGTGCATAATTTCCCCAAGTTTCCCCAAAACTCTGGTCATGCAGCGTACACTTTGTTGCCATAACGACGAGCTGCCACTGCCAGCAAACACTACTCATGTCCAACTCTCAAACACTTCTCCCACAACACAGCCAGTGTGCTCTATATTGACTTTTTTATAATCAGAGTTAACAACTACTACCAACTTTTCTACCTCTACTTTCTCCATTTTCACTGTTTTGTTGTAAACATTCAGCTGTCTACGTACCTTGAACCCTCTTGCCTCTTCTTCATTATGATTACACGCCTAAGAAAACAGCGTTCCACTTCACGCGCGCTGCTTTTCTCCACATTGTAAAGCGATTTTCTCTGAAAGGACGCCTTTTCCAAAGCGGGCCGCCTTCTGTCCGCCTTGCAGCCGCTTGCCATTGACTTTCTTGTAAAAGAGCTGCTGGCAGCGTGAAAACCGGTGAAATAGCATGAACATGACTTTAGTGTTCATATGTCACTGCAGCAGTAGCTGAGCAGGCTTTGTTTGGATTCTGTATAGGCTAGTCAGATTGTTTGATTGCAAAAAAGTCATTTAGTCTCATATTCAGCCTTCAAATCTCATTTTTCTTAAACCAAGAGAAACATTCTGCCAGTGAGGAGAGATAACTCCACTTGTTTCCAATGCAGCTTCACTTGTGTCAGGAATTTTCTCGAAATGAGTGTCAGTCTGTTGAAACAAGTCAGAATAAGGCAGATCACTGCTCTACTGTCAAGAAAATGACACTTGATTCCTCTAAATTCTTGAAAACTTCTTGAAACAAGTTGATTTGCATTGGAAACAAGTGAAATTATCAAACCCCACTGGCAGATTTTTTCACTTATTTTAAGAAAATTATTATTTTAGGACTCAATAATTGACTAAATGACTTGTTAAAATGGAGATTTTTTGCAAACCTTACTAGCATTGATACATCCATATTTTATACTGATCAAATAAAAACAATAATAAACAAGAAATCTCTAAAACTCTTAACTTTTTAGACCTGCGCTGTGAAGTTAGCATGACAGATTTACATTTTTACCATAAATCTGACACTCAAGGACAAATAGGCTACTGTAAGTATGCAGTATGACAGTCAGTGGACATAAAAGTGCTGTTGCGGGGATCAAACCTGTGAGTTTTCGGTTACGGGACGATCTCTCTGACCTTTACCGATTGCTAGTGGAGGTGGATGACGAATTCAGCGGCGCCGTGGGTGTTTCTGTGTCACTGCTAGACTTTAATTATGCAGCAGCAGCAGCTGTCACAGACTGCAGAAGTGTCCTTCTGTCTTTCTCACTGCATATAAAACGACTTTGTCAACCCTCATTTGTACGCATCATTATTTTATACCATACTTGTAAGAACAACAACAAACAAACAGCAGCCCTTCACCTTTTAGACCCGCGGTCGAAACCCCGCGCATTAATTTTCATTATTTCGTCAAAGTGCCTCCGTGTTTATATTGTCCTCTTCTAATCCTTTTTATGACCTGAAAGGCGTTTTACATTTTGTCCCGTGGCAGTTTTAGGAAAACACAATTTTACCAATTATAGACTTTGTGCAACCTTGTACTCACTTCACCAATTTCCTTAATTAGATTCTGTACACGTATTATACACAGACGCATATCATTTAGTGTGTGTGTCTGTCTGTGCCTATATGTGTGTGTCAGGATAGTATACAGGGACTCGTCGTGTGTGTGTGTGTGTGTGTGTGTGTGTGCGTGTGTGTTTGCAGAACATGTGTACGGAGCAGCATGTCTCTCCTAATAGACTGGCACAATCAGGCCTTGAGGGCAACATCATTGGAAGAAAACAAACAAGCAGTTTTGAATATATGAATACGTAAATAAATCACACAAATGTGGTGTGTGTGTGTGTGTTGATGTAGAGAGAGAGAGAGAGAGAGAGAGATAAAGGCAAATGTGTGTGCAAGAGAATGAAAAAGTGTGTTTGTGTGTAAAAGGAAAGAGAGAGAAACAGAATGTGCAAGGGTGTGTGTGTGAGAAAGAACGTGTGTGTGTGTGTGTGTGAGAGAGAGAGAGAGAGAGAGGGAGAGAATTCCCTCACCAAACCCACAGGGTCAGAAGGCTAATAGCAACACACTACTTAGCGATGAGTGACTCATTCTCCACCTCCAGCCATGTGTTAGCTTCCCTCCGGTAATTTACAATTATATTAAACACTGCATCGTAACACAAACATGCCATCTTCCCTCACACACACCGCTCACATCCCACTGTGAGCGGTGTGTGTGTGTGTGTGTGTTCTGGATGTGTGTGTTCCTCTGAGTTTTTTTCCCGTAAAGTCGCGAAGCGGTGAAGCAAAAGATATCATCAGAAATCGCACGCAGTTTTAATGAATAGTAAAGAAGTTGGTATAAGTACATAGTTTGCATGCTGACGTGCAGCGCATACATAAACATTACAGTTATAAACTAATGTGAACTCAGTGTGTAGTAGTTGCTGTTTTCCATATCATGCAAATACATGGGTGCATAATGGAGGTTTGTTTTCTCCACTGCATAAGTGTGACCCAGACACAGTGCAGCATGCTTTATACATTGTGTTTTGTGTATTATTCAGTTAAATTCATATGAAGGAATAAGATTATAGTTTCTGCCTTCAAGCAACCTTTCAAATCGGTTCAAACGAGCTTCCTTGTCTTACTTTTCACTCTCGTTTGTCTCTGCTGTTTTCTAAATTCTGCAGAATGTGTCACTTTCTGTTTAGGCTGCATAGCGAATGCAAATAAGTCGCCACAAAGTTGTAACAATGTAACCAGGCAACCAAAGGATTTATCTTGGCGATGTAACAAGTTATGTCTTGACAAAAGTGACTTTCCACTTGGTAAGGTGGTCAGGTGGTTGTCTGCACATGAAAGCTACATGTAAATATTGTATTCATCATTTAATTATTCATATTTCATTCATTACGATACCATGATTTATAATATCGACAGTTTTGACAGAATACCTGTTTAAACTGACAATATTACAATTGTCAGTTAGATAATAATACAGATAATAATCATCAGAAATGACAATATTGTTTTATTGTTTATTGTTTTAACAGGCTGAAGTCTGCTGCTAAAGAAAGTCTTCAATTTCAACTTTCACTAGTGGCTAAGTGAAATTCATATGTTAATTAAAATGGCAGTTTTTTAATTACATTTCTGACCCATTTAAACAAAC
>NC_136019.1:5986206-5988706 GCF_048128805.1 Centroberyx gerrardi | reverse complement strand
CTGTCGTTCTGTCTGTCTGTCTGTCCGTCTGTCTGCCTGTCTGTCGTTCTGTCTGTCTGCCTGCCTGTCTGTCTGTCGTTCTGTCTGTCTGTCTGTCTGCCTGTCTGTCGCTCTCTCACCTTTTGAGCCGTAATAAATCGCTGTTATCACAGTTTCAGTTAATCATCACACCTCTAATCAGTGATTCCCCCGGAGTGTGTGTGTGTGTGTGTGTGTGTGTGTGTGTGTGTGTGTGTGTGTCTGTCAGTGGCTACTAGTGAACAGACACAAAGACACAGATGTACACTTTAAAACACACACTCACACACACACCTTTTTCCCATGAGTTTTCTCACAGATCCATTTTAATTGCCGTAATTTCCAGAACCTTAGAGGAAACTGTGATTCCCCCGTGTAGAAGTGTGTGTGTGTGTGTGTGTGTGTGTGTCAGTGGCTATTAGCAATTAAGTATTGGTTTCCATTTACAGTGGCTGGTCTCAATGGACTTACAGATGCTAATGAGTTTCAATATGCTCTTTCATTGCCACTTTGCTTGCCGCTTGCCTCTCTCTCTTCATCTCTCTCTATTTGTCTCTCCCCCCCTCCCTCCCTCCCTCTCTCCCACCTGTTGGCGGCCAGTATAAGCAATAATTCTTCACACAGAGTCCCCTAGTGTTGAAGTGTGTGTGTGTGTGTGTGTGTGTGTGTTTCACTTATTCCCTGGGTAAAGATTTGCAGTCAGTCAATGAGGATACTTACCAACCTGAACTGTCACTAGAGAAATCAAACACTCTCTCTCACACACACACACACACACACACACACACACATTCTGCTCTACTGCCACAGTCCTGGAGAAAGGTATCGGAGACAGACTACAGAGATAAAGTTCTTTATGTTCTTCTGTTAAAAATTGCAAAAACTTTCCAGCTTCCTCAAAGGTCAAAAGAAGTTAGAGTTGAGTAGAATTAAAAATTTAAAAATGTATGTGTGTGTAAATTAAAACAGGTAGGCCTATAGAGGCTTTGCAGTTGTCACAAATCTAGCAACCACGTACAGCGCCATCGAGGAGGTTCAACTGCTGAGCACAAATAACAGCTAAATATGTAATAAAAGAAAAACGCGAAAAAGCCTACCTGAAAAATATTGTTGTTCTAGCTCTAGTCTGCTTTAGCTCTAGTCTCTACTCCAAAACACTCTGAGTTGTATCTTGAGAAGAGTCAGCTCAGTTAACCTGAACAAACTGTTAGCTAGCTAACTAGCCAGCAGGCTCATTCAGCAAATAAACCGATGTTAAAGTCGAGATGAAACGGCATTTCGAGAGTATCTAACTTCCGTGTCGTGACGTATTTCTGAGTGAAACAGGAAAGACAGGCGGGACGTAACGTTGGGAGGAATTTGATTTGAACGTTGAAAAGTGGGCGTGTCATAACACCCGAAGACACACCGAAGTACCGTGCTGTTGCTAGCTAGCTAACTAATGAAGCTTAGCTCTGTGCGCTAAAAGTTGAAGATTGATTGATGGGTGGATGTCATGATATTATTGGTTGAAATTGGTTATGGGCATGCTTACGTAAGCACACGGCATATTTTGTTTTAGAGGAAGAAAACATGATTGAATTTTGATATAAGAATACAAACAAATTGATTTTTTGTATTTTTTTTGGCATATATTGTTAAATAGGTGCACAATATGACCGGGGATGTGATCTAAAGGGTTAAAAAGGTCTTTTTCATTTCATCTCGACTTTAATGTTAAGATGCGACTACTAGCCGCTACTAACGCTAGCCTCTACTAGATATGTTAGCTAGTGTTAGCTAGAGTGCAAACTTGACAGTGATGTTAGCTGACTAGGTGGTTAGCTAACATAACTAACAAATTGACATTATCTAAACACAAAATCAATCAGATGGATCAGTGGCAAAATAATTAGTTCCCAGTCAAAAACAGCACAGATATGAACAATTCTGTTGAGACGGACAAGTCTTAAGTTCAGAAGCACAATCAGCTGTTCACAGCTATTGTTGCCCAAGAGCTGAGGACCTCCAATATGGCCGCCAGAAGATGTGTTACATCACCTGAAAGCCCTCTGTAGTTTTTGTTTTTGGGATGTAGAAACAGTAACACTCAATATCTCAAGCATCTCAAAGTTTTTTCTATGTAGATACAACATGATGATTGTGAACCAAAGGCATGCACACACATACCTAAACTCTCTCTCTCTCTCTCTCTCTCTCTCTCTCTCTCTCACACACACACACACACACAAACGTGGCCGTACATGCAGGTCAACACATGAAAATACTCATATGTGCAGACATGTAGGAACAAACACACACACACACACACACACACGCGTCAATGTGCATGAGTACTGTCTCTCTCTCTCACACACAAACATTCGTACACACACAGGCACACAAACACACAGGCGCACACAACATTGCGTGATTGGAGGGCTAAACAAACACCAGAGATCTGCATGACTAAAAACACCCGGGGGAAACCTGCTGTTTCTGT
>NC_136019.1:5873706-5983706 GCF_048128805.1 Centroberyx gerrardi | reverse complement strand
CATCATTTTTGTTTCTTTTCATCTTGTTACTATAGCGACTATTTCGCCCCTCCCTGCTCTTTCAATCAGCCTCCTCTCTTTTCCAGTTTCTCTCTGCCTACACTTCGCCTCTTCCCCCTCTTTCTGATTTCTCCTCTCCGGTTATCAACTTTTTTTTTATTTGCCAGCTTTTCTCTATTCATTACTTCTCCTCCTCTATCAACTTTTTCCATCTTTCTGTTTCCTATCTGCACTGTCAATCTTTCACTACTTCTACCTTTCCGCTGTATTTTCATTCTCATCCTTTTTTTTCCCCTTATTCACCAGCTACTCTCTATTTCTTTCAATTTATCTTCTTGCCACGCCTCCCTCTGTTTCTTCTCTTCTTTCTATATTCTTTCCCCTCCTTCTCTACACGCACTTATTCTCTTATTCCGCAGGTATTAGTTCTATCATCCCTTTTTCCCCTCTCTTCCTCGCCTCGGCTATCTTCTCCTTTCTCCTCCCATCCTTTTCTGCCCCCTTCCTCATTTTCCTTCTTTTCTCTCCCTTGTTCACAAGCTGCTCCATCGTTCCCAGCTCCTTCCCTCTTGTTTTCAACCTCTTTCTCCTCTCCGCTTTGATGCTCTTCAATTCTCTGAGCTGCCATATTTCCATCCTTCTCTTTCCTCATCTCCTTCCCTCTTCTTCGTCTCCCTCCTTCCTCTCATCCTCTCCCGTCCCCATATGCATTCAGTCCGCACACCTTTCCCCTCCATCTCCTCTTCCTCCTCCTCCTCTCTCCATCAATCTCTCTCCTCCCTCTCATTGCTCCTCCTCTGTCCATCATTAATTCCTTTATTGATGGCAGAATCAATCATTCTCTCCATCCCTCTCCTCTCTCCACTCATCTTTTTTTTCCACCCCTAACCCCGTCTTTTCTCCATCAATCTTCTTCCCCCTCCTCCGGCAGTTGCTCCGGTCTGGTGAGGTTGACGGGGGGAATCATCTGTTACAGCCAGACTGGAGAAGATTTGACAGAAGATTTGTGCCGGAATACACTGCAAAAAAATCTCCATCTTAACAAGTCGTTTAGTCAATTAATGAGTCCTAAAATTGTAATTTTCTTCAAATAAGTGAAAAAATCTGGCAGTGGGGTTTGATAATTTCACTTGTTTCCAATGCAAATCAAATTGTTTCAAGAATTTTGTAGAACCAAGTGACTTGTTTCAACATATTGACAAAGAAAAATCCTTGGTTTAACAAAAATAAGATTTGAAGGCTGAATATGAGACTAAATGACTTGTTAAGATGGAGTTTTTTTTTTTACAGTGTAAGCCCAAATGTCAGTTAAAACCACAACAGCGGCAAAGCTTATCGAAAGCTCAAACCTCGCCAAAGCCATCAATAAGTTGGTAAAAACTGTATTTTTCAACAATATTTTTGAATGACCCAAACCCAAGCAATGAAGTAGCCCCAAAATCTTTGGCTGTCAGTTCCAGTCGGGTTCATTCGAGTCCAGCAGGATCCAGTCGAGTCGATTCAGGTTCAACAGTCAAACTTCAACTTCTATCATTGACTGACAGCAGTTGCAGACAATCTGCAGGAGACAGAGGCCTCTATCCGGTTTTTAACACTTCACAGATGGAGGTTGTTCTACCAGATCAGCACAAAAGTCTACTCACTGTTAGCAATCAATCATCAAGACACAGTGAAGGCAGAAACGCACCTGCCAAATGTTTTCAATGGTTCAATGTCTACTAGAAAAGCAAGTGGAGTGTCCTACTCCCTTGACACCTTTGTTCTGAACTTGGCTGCATTTCGGAGCATCAAGACAGGATCGAAATGTTGTTTTTTGTGAAGTTTCTGGAGCCGCAATAGCTACTGATCTGTTTCTTTGCAAGGGGACTAAAAAACACAAGGCAATGGCTGCAAATTAAGTGACTAATGTGGCTTGTAGCGTACAAATCTGCAGATAAATGGACAAAATATGATCACACTGCAAAAAACGTCTATCTTAACGAGTTAAGAAAATAGACTAAATGACTTGTTAAGATGGAGATTTTTTTTTGCAGTGCCCTCCTAATAATCCCCAGCTGATTTCACTACTTGGCACACCTTCAACCAGAGCGGGGGGATCCAATCAGCGAAGTCATCTGGTGTAGTGTTCGGTAGGAATGAAAACCTGCTTCGTCTTGGCACTGGATGGCATGACTGAGCACCGCTGCTCTGTAGTCAAGCTGGTCCGCTAATAAGCAGACAGTGGAACAGGCCACGGGGCGTCTTCAGTGTCCCTCTAATGAAAATATGTTAACATAACCCCCCCCCCTTCCCCGCCCCGCAGCTTGTTGCTGAGAGGATGTAGGCGGTCCATGTGTAAATCTTCTACAAGCGCGCTGCTGATCTGCAGTGGAAGATTAGGGGCCACCAGCGGACTCTTGAGCGCTTTGGCAGCATCAGGTGAGACGTGTCCGGGTGTTGTTGCTATGATACGGGATATGTATCATAGGCTAATATTAGCTAGGCTAGCATGCATGTTATCCTAACTAACATTAGCTACAAAACGGCACGATGCCGGCTCTTGCTTCATTCTTATTGGTTGGTCAAACTCCAAAGTGACATTGATGATTGCTCGATTCTCAGAGTGAGAACAAGCCGTTGACGAGGGAAACACCAGACTCTCTGAATCACTCGACAAAATCTGAACAGTGGACGGGACGCGATTCAGGAGTCTGGAACCAGGCTAGTAAAGGCCTGTGCATGTCAAAGGTCACCAGATGCATTAACACAGATGTTGTATTTACAAAGAAAACAACATGGCAGTGCAGTGGAGTGTCAAGTGGTAGACTGATTATTAAATGAATCCGCGTAACCTGGGTTATTAGAGAAATCGCGTTACTTCAAACCATGTAAACGTTGTAATAAAAATATTGTCTTATGCCGACTACTCCCAGTAATCGTCATATTGGTGTCAAGGTAAGCAATCCCCTGCTTCACGCATTTATCCTACAGTAGTGCTGCACACAGCGGTAGCCGCTATAGAAGTCCCAGTTCATGCATTTTTTCCTGTTTCCTTCCTGTTGTTTCTCGGAACCAAAGCACAGCAGCAACTCATTAAGCATGCAGAGAAAAGTGGAGCCTGCACCGCTGGTTCTGCATCTGTGTATTCACAGGGGCTAATAAGGCAAAAAAACCACACGGTGCACCTTGACCGCACTGCGGGGGACGAGCGTCATTCCTCCGCGAAAGCCTCAAGCAGCGGAACATCTTTTATTAGACCGAGAGAGGTTGAGGTGCAGGGAAACGCTTTATCCCCGAGAGACGTATAGAGAGGGGTCAAAGTGCACGGCAGCAGCGAGGTGAGGAGGTGGAGGTGCTGAGGTTTTTTTTTTTTTACTGTGTTGGGTTCAAGCTGGAAGAGCAGGAGGGACAAGAAGGTCAGCGTAGGAGGAGAGACTTCCGAGAATTTACCTTTGATTTACTGAGACGAAATGTACCTGAGTGGGACGCCGCGGGGTTTCGTCCTTGACGCGGCGGGACGAGCTCCGGCTGCACGGCGGCTTTGTTTTTGAAGTGCGAGGTAGTCATCGTCTTCAGAATTCAGATTCCTCCTCATCCGCTCCCGTTCCCTTGACTCTTTCGTCTCTCCATCAATCTTCCGTCCTTTTCTCTACCTTGTCACCGCTCTTATTCATTCACTCCTCTTTGAATCATAGCTTCATTGTCATTCCCGCCCTGCGCTCATCCTTCATTCGCTCCATCCGTCCCTCCCTCCCTCCGTCAGTCGCTGTCATCACTCACTTCTCCGTCGTCGCCCTTTTTCCCCCCTCGTTCCCTCGTTCGCTCCCTGTCGCGCTGTAATATCCTATTTCTTTATTAGAATTAGAATCACTTTGCTTGTCAAGTACAATAAATGTCCAGGGGGTTTTGTCTTGGTGAACGGGTTTCACTGATACATCCCTCTATCATTCTTTTCTTCACTCAGTTATTCCCACCATCCACCCTCCCCTCTCTCTCTCTCTCTCTCTCTCTCTTTCTGTTAACCCTCTTTATCCCTCGATCAATCTCCCACCTCCTCCCTTCTCCGTCACTTGTCATCCTCCCTCTCTCTCATTTTTCAGTCTCTCTGTCATTTTTGAATCCCTCCCTTCACTTCAGCCAATCGATCTGTCATTCACTCTCTATCCCCTTCCATTTGTTATCACTCGCTTTATTGACTCCCTTTTTTTCTCCCCCATTCTCATTTTCTTTCCATTTAAAGCCCCAATTTGGTTTTTATTCTGCACACACACAGGAGGGCGTATTCCAACTGTGCTCTAGTGATGGATTAAAGTGGTAATCTGCCTTTTTTTTTTTTTTTTTTGGTGGCATCTTCGGTGCTAAGTGGTGTCTCTGCACTGCAATCACCTGTCAATCAAACAGTGTGGGGGCGGAGCTTGGATGTTCTGTTGATGCAGTTTGAGTTTCTCTTTTCTTTGTCTGTTCAGGCATGGTGGCTATCGCTGCTCATGCTAACTACCCAGTTCTTCTTCTACTGTTTATATGATTGTAATTGATGAGATTATTAGTTGCTCGTCCTCCCCACTTTTGTATATGTTCTTATGCTCTTTTATTTTCCTTGTAACTTCTATTTTTGTATTTGAATTGTGTTCTTTATTTTAATTCTTTATAACATCTTTGTGAATGTGAATATGTTCCCTATTCTTTTCAGACTGAGGACCCAGTATGCACTGTTTGCCCTGTGTTTGCTGTGTATTTGACAAATAAACACACTTGACTTGAGGAAGAACAACTAGACACAACTGTGCCCTAGACATTTAAGTTAAGTCACGATGAAGGCAAATGCAAAAAAAAGCCAATATCCAATTACCTTGTGCAAAATTGCTAATGAAGTTATCTTCTTCTTCTACAATTATAAAACAGAGGTGTGGAGGAGGGCGGCAGGAACGCAGGAGAGTCCGGGACAAACAGAACAGATAACGCTAAAGACAGACAAGAGTGGAAAAGTGGAACAAATGTGCGGAGACACGAGTTCATCTCCTGATAAGAGGATGAAATTAAACTGAATATTGAAATCCTGATGTTCGCAATTCATCGTGCCGAATTCAATATTATGCTTTTTTAATACCGGCTCGATTTCCTGTTCGCGCTCCCCAATGCTGACGCAAACAGCCTGGGAGAGGCTCTGTCGGAGGTGTCCTTGTACCGAACAAGAGTTAGTTAGTGGGCGGGGCGGGTGGGGGAGGGGGAGGGGGAGGAGGGGGGATTAAAAGGAGAGAGAGAGCGGTACTACATCATATCAAAGGTGTCCTTGCACCAAAATAAAAGTTGCAGAGGAACAGTGATGGAGAGGGGAAGAGAGAGAGACTTGGCACAGGAGAGAGGAGAGACAAACCAAAAAAACAGAGTAGAAGCAAGAAGAACAGAGATATGAGAGAGAGAGAGAGAGAGAGAGAGAGAGAGAGAGAGAGAGAGAGAGAGAGAGAGAGAGAGCAGTCCAGTGTGGCCTCATGTTGGTGCTTTGATATGAAAAAAACAAAGAGAGACAATGACTTTGAAGTGGAGCTGGACCTGTCCCCCCTGCGCTAATGTAAAGTCAATTATTTATTATCACAATTTTCCCTTTTATCATCATCATTTTCTGCCATAATTTACTGCCATTATCAAAGCATTCCCCCGCTGTGGCAAATGTTTTGAACTTGTAGAGAGAGAGAGAAAAAAAAAAACATGTCTCGGGATGGTAATAAAGGACAAGGGAGAGGAGAGGGGAGAGGGGGAGAGAGGAGAGGGGGAGAGGAGGGATCAGAGGAGAGGAGAGATGAAAAAGGGAAGTAGGAAGAGGAGAGAAGAAGATGAGGAGAGAGGAGGGGAGAGGAAAGAAGAGAGGAGAGGGGAGAAGAGAGGAGAGGAGGAAAGGAAAGGAAACAATAGGAGGAAAGGAAAGGAAAAGCAACAAAAGGAGAGGAGAGTAAAGAAGAGAGGAGAGGGAATAAGAGAGGAGATGAGAGAAGGAAAGGAAAAGAAACAAAAGGAGGAAAGGGGAGACGAGGGATCAGAGGAGAGGAGAGATGAAAAAGGGAAGTAGGAAGAGGAGAGAAGAATATGAGGAGAGAGGAGGGGAGAGGAAAGAAGAGAGGAGAGGGGAGAAGAGATGAGAGAAGGAAAGGAAAAGAAACAAAAGGAGGAAAGGAAAGGAAAAGCAACAAGAGGAGAAGAGAGGAAAGAAGAGGGGAGAGGGGAGGAGAGGAAAAAGAGGACGGGAGAGAAGGAAAGGAAAAGAAACAAAAGGAGGAAAGGAAAGGAAAAGCAACAAGAGGAGAAGAGAGGAAAGAAGAGGGGAGAGGGGAGGAGAGGAAAAAAGAGAGGACGGGAGAGAAGGAAAGGAAAAGAAACAAAACGAGGAAAGGAAAGGGAAGGAAAAGCAACAAAAGAAGAGGAGAGGAAAGAAGAGAGGAGAGAACAGAAGAGAGAGGAGGGGGAAGAGGAGAGGAAGAAGACAGAGGAGAGGAGAGGAAGAAGACAGAGGAGAGAAGAGAGGGAAGAGGAGAGGAAGAAGACAGAGGAGAGGAGAGGAAGAAGACAGAGGAGAGAAGAGAGGGAAGAGGAGAGGAAGAAGACAGAGGAGAGGAGAGGAAGAAGACATAGGAGCGAAGAGAGGGAAGAGGAGAGGAAGAAGACAGAGGAGAAGAGAGGAAGAGGAGGAAAGAAGAGAGGAGAGAACAGAAGAGAGAGGAGGGGGAAGAGGAGAGGAAGAAGACAGAGGAGAGGAGAGGAAGAAGACAGAGGAGAGAAGAGAGGGAAGAGGAGAGGAAGAAGACAGGAGTGGAGCAAAGAGAGGGAAGAGGAGAGGAAGAAGACAGAGGAGAAGAGAGGAAAGAAGAGAGGAGACTCATATAACTTGCTAAGGGACAGTCCAAAGTTAACAGTCATTCTGACAAATGACGCTGTTTGTTCAAATCACTTAGTACATTTGTCTGAGGAATAGCTCTATTCCTTTCTCTCCCTGTGCGTGTGTGTGTGTGTGTGTCTGTGTGTGTGTGTGTGTGTGTGTGTGTGTGTGTGTTTGTGCATGACAGAGAGAGAGAAAGAGAGAGAGAGAGAGAGAGATTGAGTTGGACAAGGACCAAGATGGAGGTCACACTGCACACTGAAGCTTTGTGTGTGTGAGTGCATGTGTTCGTGTGTGTGTGTGTGTGTGTGTGTGTGTGTGTGAGTGTGTGTGTGTGTGTGTGTTTACGTCCGCTCACTTCCATTTTCGCCGCTCGGCAAACACTCCTAAATCTCTTTTAAGATTAGAGCGAGCGAGCGAGTGGATTTGATTGTGCTTATCAGCTGCAGAGCCGAGCAAAATGTGGACAAATGTTATTCACCTAGACAGGTCGACACACACACACACACACACACACACACACACACACACACACACACAGAGGGAAGAGTGTGCAGGGGCCAAAATCATTCCAAAGCAATCACTATTACATTATTATATTATTTTGTGTCACTGCTAAAAATGAGGGAAAGGGAATCGATGGCATTCCTCATATGTACCTTCTATTTCATTTTTCATACTTTATATATATTTTTCTGAATCTATTGTTATAAGCTGGCTGGTTTGATTCAAAGCTTAAAACTCTTTTATTTTGGGATTTTCTGAAATGTCTATGGAGAAAATGAATAGGTAATTTACTTCTGGAACCACTGAAAAAAACACTTAAAAACAGGGGCAGACACTTTTCAGCTCTATATATAAGGATTTTTTTTACCATTTCCTCTACCTAGAATAATGCTGCATAATGAGTAAATGAGGAAAATATAGGCTTTTTGTACTCAAACCTCGCTACCAAATGATTAAATTATGCTGCATGAGCTGTTTAGATAAATTTGATAGTCATTTTATACTTTTTTGGTCATTTTATGCTATTTTGGAACTATTTTGGAGTGAACTGTTCCTTTAAATCCACTTCGGTCAAGAAGGGAAAAACAAGTGAGTCTGAGCTCAGATGGATCTGACTGTAATATGAACAGAAGGAACTCAGACCGCCCAGACTGTCTGCCCATTAGTCTTCTCTGCATTTGGAGAGTGAAGGGCCATGCAGGGGATTCTGGGAAATGTAGGCCCAGCGTGTGAGAATCAATCAAACTTCTCTCTCTCTCTCTCTCTCTCTGCCTGTGTGTGTGTCTGTAGATGTAAATGTGTCTCTCCATGTTGCTGCCCATGTGTGTGTGCGTCTGCTTTCTAACATCTCTGTGTGTGTGTGTGTGTGTGTGTGTGTGTGTGTGTGTGTGTACGAACCAGTGGCACTTCCAGAGGGGCAGTAGGAGGCAGACAGCAGGCATCTGTCACACAGCCAGCCTGTCACACACACACACACACACACACACACACACACAGAGAGAGAGAGAGAGAGAGATAGAGTCACACATAAACAGCAATGTGTGTACGGTACTCCCACAGTAGGCATGACATCATACACACAGATGGAAGCTAGAACACACACACACACACACACACACACACAACCACCCTAAAACAAAAGGACAAAGGCAAACACACATACACACACACACACACACGCACGCACACACACACACACTTTCTCTCTATTCTTCTCTTGGCAATAGCCTGTCAACTTGTCCACAGGGTCTAACAAGAGAGCCAGAGTTTCAGCAGGGGAGTTCCCATCTGTGTGCTCACACACACACACACACACACACACACACACACAAAATGAAGCACAGAAAGACACACACAAAATAACATGTGAACATACAACCACAGGCCAGCACACACACACACACACACACACGCACACGCACACACACACACATACACACATCAAGGTCCCTGTAGAGCACCATGCTGCTGCTTGACAGGGTGAATCTGACAGATAACACCAACACACTTCCGTACATGCGTGTGTGTGTGTGTGTGTGTGTGTGTGTGTGTGTGTGTGTGTGTGTGTATGCGCATGCACTCGGTCAAAAGCACAGACTATATAGCCTTGACAATGTGTGTGTGTGGATGTGTTTGTGTGTCCACAGGTTGCTGTTTGTTTGTGTGTGTGTGGGGGGGGGGGTTATGCTAGCTTGCCAAGCCCGGAGGGTGACAACGAGAACAACCAATTACATCTGAGTGGTCATGTGGTCATCTAGACCTGTCTTCTGACATTAGCTGCAGTGTGTGTGTGTGTGTGTGTGTGTGTGTGTGTTAGTGATAGGAATGCTAAATGCCAGGCACGTTTTCCAAATGCCGCATTTTTAGCTAATGTCACGGAAAAAGTGTCTAGACAACAGCGACAGCCAGACAGATGCACACACACGGCAACAACAGCACACATACACACACACACATGCACACGCTTGTGTATCACAGTGTTGAAGGGCAAGCAGGCAGTGCCCAGGGGCATTGTGGGAACTTGGCAGCAGGATTCGGATCCAGAACAAGGCAGGAGACTAGAGACTGAGGATGTGACTTTTCCTCTCAGCCAAAACCACTGAGCAGCCCAGACAGTGTGACTTAGTACATTTACATTTTAGACACTAACAGGTTCCCTCTGGTGCTGGAACATCATGGAACATCATGGAAAATCATGGAACATCATGGAACATCATGGAATATCATGGAACATCATGGAACATCATGGAATATCATGGAACATCATGGAACATCATGGAACATCATGGAATATCATGGAATATCATGGAATGCTATCGAGTCAGCATGGACCATTTCCAGCACCTTCTTAAATCTATGCTTCCAAGCCTATATTTGCATAAATAGTCTAAATTTGTGTTCATTTATTGCTTTGAAGTGCTTGGATTGGTTAGCGCTATTTATAGCAAATAAATTACTTTCTTTGTGTGTTATACTGTTTCCCAACTTTTCTATTTTATGTTCTCTGGCCCATTGGGAACCGATTTCTCCACTGCCTTTTTATGTGGAGTCTTGAATCCAGACTTCAAAGAACTGAGGCTATTCTGGAGGCAAAAGGGGGATCTACCTGGTACTAACTAGGTGTATTTAAAGGGGAATGCCACCCACTTTAATAACGTTCTTCCTGTGCCCTAAGACAGTTCAATCAGTGTTTGTGAACTTGCACCACTCTTTCCTGAAGCTCGAAATCAGAGAGAAAACCCTTGAATTTGTGACCAGGATGTAAAATCAATGCTCCATAGTCAATGAATGGAGCACTGATTTTGTGGAGCCATAAGATGCTGACTTGTTGATTTGTCACACCAAAATGAAGTGCATATTCTAGCATTGCTAGCAGGTATGGACCAGAATTTAAACCTCATTTGGGTGCAAGAACTCACACAAAAATCTTATTGGTCAACAAAGTGAGCACCTCATTCACTGTCTATGGAGCAGAGACCCCAGATTTCATATCCCACTGATGTCACAAATTCAAGGGTCAGTTCTCCAGTTTCTAGCTTTAGGAAAGAATGGTGCACATTCACACCCCTTCATAAGCCCGAACTGTCCTGGGACACAGAAAGAATGTATGTGAGTTATTAAAATGGGCAGCATTCCCAGCTGCTGCAGTTCTCCTCTCCCCTCCATCCACTACCCACCCAGCCAGGAGCTGATTGACAGAGCAATGCCACTATTAATATTGCTGAGATATTACAATACTCATATATGTTCACCCAACTTGGGGATTGCTGTAGCTGAATTCAAACAAAATGTCAGCTCATAAAACTACAGCGGCTTTAAAGTCACACTGAAATGACAAATTACTTTTCCCCCTTTTTATTCTAACCATCATACCATACCTATGAAACAATTTACGACCCCAAAAAAATATTGTATTTTCTTTTTATCGAAATCTCATTACTTTTACTTCCTGGAAAATGGAAAATCTTTAGCGGTGACTTCATCGTGTACGGTGTAAAAATTACGACCAATTAAACCGTTTCTCTCCCAGATTGATATCTCACTGGTTTAAACCTTTGAATGCAAGCTGAAGCTCACAAAATGCAGTTTCATTGTGGCTTTAATAAAGTGGATACTGAGTGTATATTTTCTCCACACTCTAGATAATTGAGCAGCGCCTCAAAATCAGCTCGTGATCGAGGTCCTGACACTGTTGCTGTTAACCAGTGTGTTACAGCAACATGCAGGCAGTAGCAACATGGAGTAAACGGATAGAATCAGACAGATAATTTGTTAGGGGAAGACAAACGAGAGCAAATAAGAAATGGACAGAGAGTTGGGGAGTTTCTTATCTCCTCATCTCCTCCTCCTGACCGGTCTGCGCCCGCGGGCAGGCTAAAGCAGACGATCCCAGAGTGACGGGGGATGAAAAGAATGAATCAGCCCTGCCAGCTTTCAACACCCGCTCTCTTATTCCCTTCACAGGCTCCGGGTTAGGATCTATCGATTGGCGAGGAAAAGGGGAAGGAGGCAGAAAGGGTGAGAGGAGGAGAGACCGTGGAGAGATATAGGGATAGATAAGGATGGAGGAAGAGAGTGTGTGTGTGTGTGTGTGTGAGAGAGAGAGAGAGAGAGAGGCAGTGAAGAGAGACTGAGAAAAGCTGAGAAAAGATGGTGAGAAAGGACAGAGGGAGAAAAGATGACAAGGTTAAAAAGAGAGAGAGAGGAAGGGAGAGGGACATTTAAAGTAATAATTCGCAGTATTTTCATATGAATAAATGTCTGTTTTGCTACTCCCTATCGCCGATTGATAGAACACAACAATGATTCAGCCTATATCCAGTTCATGAAAGCTTTTACGTCATAGTCCCGCCCACACTGTTTGATTGACAGGTGATCTCTGGGAAGTGCAGCGCAGAAACGCCACAGCAGTGAGCGCTTAGCAACAAAGATGGAAACTAAATTAAAAAAACGAGGATCTTGCGGATCAGCACTTTAAAGAGAGAGTGAGAGGGAGATAGATATTTAATGAATGGAATTGAAGAAAGAGCAACTCTGTCATTCATGCTTTGTGCCTCATCCTTCTTCCTTTACTTCATCTCTCACTTTCTCTCTCTCCCTCCCCACGTTTTGCTCTCCCTTGCTGCCCTTTCTCTCTCTCTCTCTTTCTTTTTCCTTTACTCAGCTCTTCCCTCGCTCACGACCTCTCTGCATCTTTCTTTCATTCTTTCTTTCTATATCCTGTAACGATTGTGAATTAAACAGCAGTGGGAAATCCAAGACTCATCCCTTCTCTCTCCCTCTGTCTGTCTTTCTCTTTTCCTACCTTCTCTCTCTCTCTCTCTCTCTCTCTCTCTCTCTGTTCCCTCCATGTCTTTCCATTTCTGTCTGGGTTAGAAGAAGTTACATATATTTGATCCAGGTAGCTTGGAGTTTTAGTTATGCAAAAATTTCTCCGAGACAGAGCTGCTCCGGAGGAAGAAACAATTTGAAAACTGTGGTTCTTTGGCTCCGCCCACTGAGGTTTAACTCAACCAATGAGATTATTTCTGCCTCCAGAGCAGCTCAGCCTCTTGAATCAGCAGGCAGGTACTGAGGTCTTGGTTTAGAGTTGGCACATTCACTGTGTGAGAGATGTTACTTTGAAAAGACCTTGGTTGATGCTTAGTTTCATCTGTCTGTCTTATCCCCAAACAATCTCCTTTTATTTTCTGTAATTTATCTTCAATTTCTTTGATTTATTGCCTTTGGCAGTCTTTCACAGTCTCTCGCCATCTGTTGCCTTTGTTCTCTTTCACTGATTGCCCTTGTGTCTTTTTGTAATTCTGAAAAGCTGAATTACACGATGCTTTGATTTGCGGTTACAAATAAAACCCAAGGATTTTCTTTCTTTCTGTTTCTTTGTTTCTTTCTTTTGTGGAGTCTCAGCCCAGGAAGACGGCTCAGTTGGGGCTTCAGCAGCAGGTACGGCGCTCTGTCCCACTCAGGAGAACAGTGGGCAGAGTGCGGGAGGGCCGATACCTTCTTGCCATCGTGTGGCAGGGGTAGAGAGATCACAGCTTCTGCAGATCAGCAATCAGGCAGCTCTCTACTCTACTCTCTACCACTCCACTCATTCAGCAGAGAGGAAGGTGGTTGCAGGAGGTGAACAAACCAATTCTCCAAAGTGATAAAATTGGAGACACACAGAGTCGGTAAGACTGCAAGTCAAATACGGAAATGGAAGCTTGTGTTGTAGTATTGTGGATTTGGAAGGATATCTGGATAAACGGACTTGTGATGTGTGTTTACTGTGCTGACCTCTGCTTGTTTGCTCACCGACGATAAAGTGTATGCCCTTGTGAAACAACCTAATAAAAAAACACGGTCACTCCAGGCACCGTGAGCTGAACCCTTACAAGGGAGTTCTACCCTTTTCCCTTACCTGCACTTGTAAAAATAAAAATAAAGAACTGTTTAATTTGCTACATTTGGTGGAGAATGCGGGCAGTTGTGTATACCACGCTAAATTGGAGAAAACGACTGACACAAGATAGATGGACGCACGACATCGAAGCCTTCGTTGAAGTATTCAAGAGAACCACGATCTGCAGAGTGGGGAGGAATCTACCAGCAGCAGAGGCAGCACAGTATCCTTCCTTGAAAAGAACCATCTTAATAATAGTAATAATAATAATACATTAGACTTGTATAGCGCTTTTCTAGGTACTCAAAGACGCTTCACATACAGGGTAAAATCATTTAATAGGTACATTTATAATAATAAAAAATAAAAGACAAGAATAAAAGTAGGTAGTTAAAAACTAGAGGAATCATGAGATGGAGGGAAGGGAGAGAGAGAGGGAAGGAGGTTAACAGGTGAAAGCAAGCTTGAAGAGGTGGGTTTTGAGGGCCTGTTTGAAAGATGGTAGGGTCCTAGCCTGTTGAAAAGGCCCTGTCACCCCAGGTCCGGAGCTTGGTCCTGGTGGTCTTAGCCCGCTATGGTTTCAGAGTATCGGCCAGCACCCAGAGGCTCCACACCTGGCAGTACGACCCATCCCAACCAGTGCGACCCCAGGTGGCTGCTGTAGTCCGACTGACCAGAAGCTGGGTAACGGAGGGTGAGGGACCGTCCGCAGTAGACAGGATTGTCCTCGACCCATGTATACAGGCTTCCCTTCCCCCCCGACAAGAAGAAGAACTGTCGCAACTTTGTCTTTAAACCAAGGCGCATGAACTGGAAATAACTAGAAAAGGAAGAAATTCAGCTACCCGATGGATGCTCGTCAAGAAAAACCCAAAGCATTTCGGCAACACGCCTTTATCAGGGTTACATGAAACAAGAAGAATGGAGCTTAATTAGGTCAAAATCTGATCTAATTGTCCATTCAAAATCTTAGATCTAGAGACTTCTCCTCAGAGTTCAGCACCCTACTAGACTAACAGGATGAGGATGATGAGTATTCAGCAGAGGAGAGTCTGATCACAAAGACAATTGTTCTGTCTCTTATGCTAATTACATCAAAATAAAACAATGGGAGAGAGAGAAAGAGAATTGAGGACATTGATTACTGTGAGATTTGTTTTACCAGCATTCTGATATTTTGTCACTCTAATCTAATTCATCTAATACACACACACACACACGTACAAGCAGTACACACTGATACCTCTCTAGGCCATTCAACTGTATTCATATACATGTATTGGTTTATGCTTGCTCGCTGAACCATAGTAACGTGTGTGAGATTGTCCATATTTTATTGACTGGTACATGGAAAATGCTAGGACCAAAGGCTAATGGGGAAAAGTTTGTGTGTGTTCATGCATGCCTGAGTCTGTATATGTGTGTTTTTATGTGTGTGTTCGTGTAAATGCATGTGTACGGTATATTAATGTGCAAAATAGCTAACGTTCACTCAGTGGACACTCAATATTTGCAGCCTCTGGGCATTTTTGAATAATTAATCACGTGAAATAGCCTGTAAGGAAGAATAAAAATCTTGTTTTGGCGTTGCAGTTCATCATTCTCTCCCAAGTCAGGTAGTAGCAAGAAGATATTCCCTTTGTTTTCCGGCATCGCAAGCCAAAAGGCGCACACTGCTATAATAGACTGCCTTAGATCTAAAGGAAGAGCTGAAATCTTTCTAAAGCCCGTCCAGATTCTGTCTGAGCGTTTGCTTTGGCCTGGCTGGAGGGGCCAGATGGAGGGGGGATTTTACTTCTGGGAATATTAGCTGGCTCCGCCGTGCCAGACACACTCAGTCTATCTTGGAAAGAGAAAACATTTCAGCGGATTTCAGCAGGCTGTTCTTGGATGTTAAGGACATTACAGAACATCGTAGTTAGCGCTGGCATCTGTAAGTCTAACCCCTTAACCAAATGGGAAAGGTTTGAAATGCTGGTGATACAAGATGCTAATCAAGACTCGTGCTGAATCTAAGTGTTTATTCTTTTTCAGCAGTCCTTTTTAGCAATTCCCTGCCTGAAACTCACACTGTTACACACCTTCACACCTGGGAGCTTCCCAATACAGCCAGTCGTCTACTGCTGGCTACTGAGCAGCTCCACTGGACCAAGGGAAAAAGGGAATATCCCCCCTAAAAAAACAGCATACCTTGCACTTCTGCGCCCATATGTTGTTTGATGATGTATTTTTCTTATACCTGTGGAGAACTGGCCAAACGTAGACGATGTGATGTCACGTCAAGATATTTCAGGTGCAGCTACATTGGAGTTTGATATCAGAAAATGTTTCAGCGATCGGAAACATCAGCGGTAAACGTCAGGTTTTGGTGTCAGTCCCTCAGGATCAAAGAGCGAGGGCTTCTTTCTAGAGCCGCCGTTTTGCACCAAGAGACGTTCAACAATCATACAGGGAGAAATCCATCGGAGAAGAGGAGAGAGACCAGTTTCTCCTTCAACAGTAGCCTCAATAGACCAGAATGCAATGCATGTTGCATTCTGAGTAAGGGGCATGACTCTCACTTTTTCTTGACTGGAAAAACGTTACTCTCTCAATGGCTCTCCACTTAGATGTAAAACCCACAGCTGGATAAAGCCATTTCAGGCACGTTCTCCGGCAGTTGTTGAAAGGCATTCTGGGAAATGTAAAAAAATCACTAACTGAAGTAGAAGCAGACGAGGCAAAGTGGGTACACCAAAAAAATAAATGACAACACTTACGAAAACACAATAACTCTGTACTGGAATGTACTGAACATCACAGATTGATGATGTCTGACAGTGTAAGAGAATCCAAAGGGGGAATTTTCCTTCAAAGGCACTTAAAGGAAAACTCTGATCACCTGGAGGCGTCTCCGACCTCTCCGCTGCCGCCGCACACTGCTAACTCTCAAGTCCTGTGTCCTGAAAGCTGCGGGCCGGCCCCTCATTATCCCCGCAGAGTGTTTTCCCTAGTCTTTCTCATCTTAGCACTGCACCAAACAACATACACACTCACTGCGACGAAACACACAGTTTTTCATTGCAATCGAGCGCATTTGACTGTGACAGGGAAATCAATGCAAAGGCTAATTAGAGTGTACTGTGTACCAAGATGGGATTGGCCTAAACCAATAAATCTCTGAATATGGTGTGTGTGTGTGTATGTGTGTGTGTGTGTGTGTATGTGTGTGTGAAAGTGTGTGTGTGTGAGTGACATCATCAAAGGTTAAGTAGCTGTGATTAATGGAGTCCCCTAAGCTGGCTTAATGGAGTTTTTATATCACGGTTTAATGCTACCGGGGGGTTTTTGTAACGTACAGTACAGTTTGATAGGCAGTTTCAATGGGAATTGAACCCCTAACACTGGCAGGCTTAGTGCCATGCTCCACCCATTGAGGCATATAGAGACAAGTGTGTGTGTGTGTGTGTGTGAGAGAGAGAGAGAGAGAGAGAGAGAGAGAGAGAGAGAGAGAGAGAGAGTAGGTGAAGAAGTAGTAAAAGTGTGAAAGAGTATGATAGCTGGTAAGGTGCGCATGGCAGCGCATATGGCAGTGGAAGTGTGTGTGTGTGTTTGTGTGTGTGTGTATGTGTGTGTGTGTGTGTGTGTGTGTGTGTGTGTTTTTATGTGTCAAACTGTCAAACGCCAGCAGAACAGACACATCCCCAAAGCACATAACCTTCAAAGGAAAGAGTACCCAGGGAGTGTGTGAGTGCGAGATCGTGTGTGAGAGAGAGATGCAGAGAGAGAGAGAGAGAGAGAGAGAGAGAGAGAGAGAGAGAGAGAGAGAGAGAGAGAGAGAGAGAGAGAGAGAGAGAGAGAGAGAGAGAGAGTGGAAGTGGTGCAGTGTGTAGCAGCAGCAGTATCAAAGACAGTCACACTCCAAGTTCAGAATAGAGGAGAGGTGAGTGGAATATAGAGTGAGGGAGGGAGGAAAGGAAGGAGGGAAGGAGGGAAGGAGGGAGAGGGGGGAAAGGAGAGATGGAAGGAGGGATAGAGGGAGGAAAAGAAGGATGGAGAGAGGGAAGGAGAGAGGGAGGTAGAGACAAGGAAGGAGAGAGAAAGACGAGAGCAAGGAGATAATGGAGGAGGGGAAAAGGAGAGGTGGAAAGGTAGAAAGGAGGGAGGGATGAGAGAGAGAAAGGAGAGAATAAAGGAGGGAGAAGGAAATGAGGGAGAGAGGAGAGGACAGAGGAAGGTAAAGAGGGAGGGAGGAAGGGAAGGTGAGAGAGGGAGGGAGGTAGAGACAAGGAAGGAGAGACAAAGACGAGGATGGAGGGAGGAGGAGGAGAAAGGGAGGGAGAAAAATATGGAATGAGGGAAGGATGGACAGAGACAGACAAGGATAGAGGGAGGAAGAGAGAGAGGGAGCAAAGGAAGGAGTGAGAGACAAGGAAGGAGAAAGAGAAAGACAAGGATGGGGTGGGGAGGAGTAAAAGAGGGAGGAACGAGGGAGAGAGGAGAGGATGGAGGGAGAAAAAATGGAAGGATGGAAAGGAAGGAGGGATGGACAAGCAGAGAGAGAGAGAGAGAAAGATGAGAGAACGAGGAGAGGATGGAGGGAGAGAATAAAGGAAGGAGGGAGGGGCAGAGGGAGGTAAGGAGGAGTAGGAGGGAAGGAGAACAAGGGAGGGAGAGGGGAGGAAGAATGGAGAGAGGGAGGAGGGAGGTAGAGACGAGGAAGGAAAGAAAGACAACGGAGCCAGGAGAGGATGGGAGGCAGGTAAGGAGAGAGGGAAAGATGGAAGGAGGGAATAAGGGGCGGAAGGAGGGAAGGATGGAGGGAGCAGACGGAGAGATGAGGGGGAAAGCAAAGGAGAGGAAGACAAATGGCAGGCGGACAGGCGGAGGAATTCAAACGGCTCTCGCGGAAAAATTCACCGTTTCACATGATTAATCTTTCCCCGAGCCCGGAGGTTAGCACACACACTCGCTCTGTCTGTCGTATGCTAATCACAGAGAGAGAGAGAGAGAGAGGGAGAGAGGGAGAGAGAGAGAGAGAGAGGGGGAGAGAGAGAGAGAGAGAGAGAGAAATTGGTACATGGATTACTGTGAGATTTGTTTATCCAACATTTAGATATTTTATCCTGCTCTTTAATTTAATTCATGCAATGGGCTTACACTGTATGTAGTGTGTGTTCGTGTGTGTGTCTGTGTGTGTGTGTGTGTGTGTGTGTGTGCGCGCACTCATGTATATTTTAAGCTCCTTGAACACTCGACAAATTACATCAGGGAGTTGTAGGAAGTCTCAACGCTGCTTAGCCACACACACACACACACACACACACACACTGACAGGTATGAAGCAAACCCTTTGCCTGTGATGGAAACTCCCCAGGAACCCTTGAGACACACAGGAACTTGTGTGTGTGTGTATGAGTGTGTGTGTGTGTGTGTGTGTGTGTGTGTGTGTTCGCCAACCAACCCCACAGATAGATGACAGCAAGAATAACCAATTCCATCTATGTGTGTGTACACCTGTGTGCATGTGTGTGTGTGTGACTGATGACAGTATGAGTGTGTGTGTCTGTGTGTGCATAGATGTGTGAAACCTTCTGTCATGGCTGCCTTGTTAAATGACAATCTTCAATTGCCAGGCTTCCAACTTTCTTTCCAGTGTGTATTTCTGTGTGTGTGTGTGTGTGTGTGTGTGTGTACATATGTTTACAGCACGTTAAACACACACTGTATCATTTTACAGCCGCGCTCAAAGGGACGTCTTCCAGCCTCAAGAGCACAGATTAACGACAGACCTGCAGGGAGTGTGAATGCAGAGTGTGTGTTAGCAGGTGCAGCTGTGGCAGATAAACCTGAACCACCTGGGTGTTAGTCCTGCTCAGCTGTGGCAGATAAACCTGGACCACCTGGGTGTTAGTCCTGCTCAGCTGTGGCAGATAAACCTGGACCACCTGGGTGTTAGTCCTGCTCAGCTGTGGCAGATAAGGACTGTATAGCTACGAAAAAAAAAAAATTTCGTATGATTTTGTACAAATTGTGTGAAACAGGCAGCAGTTTGATTTTGAAATAGTACGGTGGAAAGTACATTTACATACGTTTACTATGACGACCCATGTTTAATTCCCGACTCTGAAGTTTTCGGCGCTGAATCAAGTTTTCATTTTCAAGTTTTTCTTATTTGCTGTAACTGTGACCAAAATCTTACCCTGACCTTAACCAAAGTTTTTTTTACTTGCCTAACCTCATCTAAAGTGGTTTGATTTGATTTTGGTACAAACTTGAAGCTGAACAATTCATAGAGGGAAAAAAATCGAAATTGCAATATGAGTTTCTGCAATTTCCAAATCACAGAGGCTGTAATTAATTGTTTAAGAGAGAGTTTTGTCCAAAATGGATTTCTGAACAAGGTGTTTTAGAGCTTCAGGTAATCTTTGATCCATTCTCTCAATCAAGTACAATATTGGTGAAAACCTTTCATCAAACTGCATACTGACATCTTTTTCTCTTTTTTTGAACAAAATCACTTTTCTTTAAACAATTTTAAAGTTCTAAAATTTATGACAAGAAAAATGTGATGATATGAATCGCAGTTTAAATCGCAATTGCAATTTTCTGTCAAATAATCGCAATTAGATTTTATGTCTTATCTTATAGGGTGCACAACTTTTAATAAGATATGTTTGACTGTTGTGAGAACATGTTGCAGTTACACCTGGCATTAAAATGTCTCCTATATACACTCTGAAACCCCATTTCTCTTTCCCCGCACCAGATTGCCACGTACGTCGCTTCCTCTCATAAAGTTTACCTCATTTACAGTTGACAGTAAACGCCTCGTCCCGCTTGTTCCCCATCCATCAGTATCCTGACAATCCAGTTTTGGCAAGGATGTTACCGTTCCAGCTGCCTGCTGCTGTTTTTCTGCCTGTGCTTCCTGGTCGGATTCATGCGAAAGTGGATTTCTGTTTACACAGTAGCTCCTGTATGTGGATTGGATCCCCTCCAGATGTGGTTTGGATGAGCGGATCTTCAGTGCGTCACTTCTTCTTCTGCGTTTTTGCGTTATCCGATTACAATCCGATCACCCGGGAACGCGTGTTAATGCCAGTGTTGAACGTGGAAACAAATGAATACGTAACATTCAATTCTCAACATTCTTTTTTTTTTTTTTTTTATGATTTATTTATGGGTTTTTCAGGTTTACAAATCAAATACGGTATGGTAGCATATCACAGCAAAACACAGGTACATCAGTTCTGGAGCTACGGGGTTTGTGTGGTTAGTTTATTGAGAGATGTCGTTTATTTCATTTTTTTTTGGGGGGGGGGGGTACATTATTGCCTATTGGTGCGAGAAATTCACAAATTTATTATCTATATCTATAATTATCTAGGACTGGTGAATTAGAGATTAAATTTACCTCTTGGAATTGCAGAGGGTTGCAAAAAATAAAAAAGGTCAAGCAGGTGATGGGGAGGTTAAAAAGTATTAATTCCCAAATCATTTTTCTTCAAGAAACCCACCTTTCATTAGATGAAGACGTTAGGATTAGGAGGAGGTGGCAAGGTAAGGTATTATCAGCGCCTTTTAATACTCAAGCAAGAGGGGTCATGACTCTCATCCATAAATCTATTCCTTTAAATATTACAAATGTAATTGCCGATAAAGCAGGTAGATTCCTAATAATTTAAGGCACGCTTTTGACAGAATTTCTTACAGTAATTTGGTTAACATCTATGCGCCAAATAACGATGACCCCGAATTCTTCAGCAATTTGCTTTTCAATCTCTCATCCCTCAAAGGTCAATATATAATAGCAGGAGATGTCAATTGTACATTAGACCCCAGTAAAGATAGATCATCGCATATAGACAAGACCCATAATAAAAGCAGAGAAATTATACATCAATTTATCAAGATGTTAAATCTAAGGGACGTATGGAGAGATAGAAACCCTGAAGTATTATTCTATTCATGTTTTTCTAATACACATAAATTGTACTCCCGAATCGATTACTTTTTAGTCTCTGCAGGTCTGATGTCTAGAATCAAGGAATGTAGTTATGACAGTTTCCTGATCTCAGATCATGCCCCAAATAGCTTAAGTCATGTAGATCCAGGGCTGAAAAAGGATCCACCAAAATGGAGATTGCAGCAAAAATGGCTGCGGGGCCCAGATCTAATCTCTTTCCTTGAGGAACAAATTGATATCTATTTTACAGTCAATACATCTGAAACGTCTGCAAGCACCAGGTGGGAAGCTTTTAAAGCTTTTATTAGGGGCCAGATCATTAGTTTTACAAGTTCTAAATCTAAAAAAGCTAAACAAAAATTAACAATGTTGGAGTCAAAAATTAAGTTCTTGGAGATAAAATATTATCAAAATCCCTGTTCTAAATTACATCAGGAATCATTATTATTATTGAGAGCACAGTATAATGAAATTTCAACCTCAAAAGCTACAGGTAATCTTTTAAAACTTAAACAAACTATCTTTGACCAAGGGGAAAAGTGGGGAAAAATTCTGGCATGGCGCATAAAACAACTTCAAACCGAAAGAGCTATCACCGTCCTCAAAAATCCAAATGACAATACTATCATAGACCCTATTAAAATAAACAGGGCATTTAGAGATTATTATGAAAAACTGTATAGTTCCGAAAGAGATCCAGAATTATTATACCAAAGTCTATTCCTAAATAATCTTAATATCCCTAATATCTCAGAGGAGGAAAGGATAACATTGGGGGAAGACATGACCTTAGAGGACATAAAGTTTACCTCATTTACAGTTGACAGTAAACGCCTCGTCCCGCTTGTTCCCCATCCATCAGTATCCTGACAATCCAGGTTTGGCAAGGATGTTACCGTTCCAGCTGCCTGCTGCTGTTTTTCTGCCTGTGCTTCCTGGTTGGATTCATGCGAAAGTGGATTTCTGTTTACACAGTAGCTCCTGTATGTGGATTGGATCCCCTCCAGATGTGGTTTGGATGAGCGGATCTTCAGTGCGTCACTTCTTCTTCTGCGTTTTTGCGTTATCCGATTACAATCCGATCACCCGGGACGCGTGTTAATGCCAGTGTTGAACGTGGAAACGAATGAATACGTAACATTCAATTCTCAACACAATCTCAATACAACACATGGAGCTTCACAGTCACAACAAAAAGAGGAGAGATTAAGAAACAACAACATACAGACAAACAAACTAAAAAATAAACTGACGGTTCACTGACGGTGGACAAATATGTGGTTTGGATGTAATCTACGGTTGTGTTAGCCCCGCCTCTCCTTGTGTGTCTTTAGGGTGTGACACTTAAACAAACTCAAACAAACTTAAACACACACACACTGACATCTTAGACAAATACAGCTGACACTTTTAACCCCACGTTGTAGCCATTTACAGCTGAAGCTCTTATCCGAACACAAACACACACACACGCCGTAATAAGCGCCTATTATGTCATCTGATTTATAGACGTCCTTGACATACATACAGTACACACCTACTCTCTCTCTCTCTCTCTTCCTCCTCGTCACACTGTCTCTCCCTCAGCCTCTCTCTTTATCTTCCTCCCTCACCTGTCTCTCTCTTTTCTACTCTCTCGCCTCTCTCTCCTTTCTCCCCTCTACTCCATATTTTCTCTTCCCCCCGTCTCCAGTGACAGCCCCATGGTGATGGGCAGGGAGCAGATCAAACAGAGAGGAAACTGTAAAGTAACGACAGCGCTGTAGAGGTGCATGTGAATGAGGGAGAACACCTAGTGGAAACCAGACGGCTGGGGAAATCTTTCAGGTGCCATACGGGATGTAATTCACACTTTACCTGGCACTCACACACCGGTTCAAAGGCTCCGGGGAGCTGCAGTGCTGTTTATTCATGTTCGTTGTTGGTTACAAATACAACCACGATACGATGTAGTAAATAAAAGTTAATTGACAACAAAGTCTGACAGAATTATGTTTATTTCTGAGCCACAAATCTTTTTAGTGATGGTATTGGCTCGCTAGAATGTAAACATCAATGTAAAAACGTCATTACAAAGTGACAGTAATATAATTTGGATGGAGAGCTTGTGAAATTACGATGGTCAAGCGTCTCATTTGTGATTACTACAGCAGAATTCATTCATTTTTCTGCCCCATGATACGTATTGCCACATTTTTGCATTGCAATTTATTGGATTTCCATATATCGTAAAAAAATAAGATACAACGCGCTCAACTCACGATAATACCATAACAACTGGGTGCTGGATCCTTAAAGTAGTTGATAATGAGAAAGGAAAACTAGGACAGCACTCCAAATTGACTTTTTATTTGCCACACGGACGTTTCGGGCAAGACGCCCTTCTTCAGCGTGTGTATTGGCAATTTCACAATCCATAGACACAGGTGGGGTTAATTATAGATGTCCACAACTGGCCCAGTAGGTCTATCCATATATCATCCCATCCCTACAAATTTAAGGGGAATATCAGTGAATATGTTCTTCCGATGGACTAGGACAGCTTAATCCATATTTACATACATATCCATGAGCTAGTAACCGTAAAACCTGGAGTTGTGCTATCCATTATAGACTTTATATTCCAGTAATACCAGCAGTTCTGAGCCAACATATAAAGCTCATTGGGCTGTAAGAGTTCAAATAGCAAATAAATGGCTCCACAAAGTCAGTATACTATTCATTCAGTCTGTGAAGCAGCTTCAGCTTTTCCACTGACTAAAGACTGCAATCCTTCAACTCAATGTAATTCCAGTTAAGTGCATTAGCTAAATGACGACTCAAGAATGTGCATTTCAGTGGGATTTGCTGTTGCATTGATTGATAACTTCATGGGTATTAACAGATGTTCTTTATGAATTTGTATTGCAGATTTCTTCCAAATCAAAAGGAACGGAAACACCGAGTTAAATGGATCTACTGAGATTTAGGACATTGTTTGTGCCGTACAAATAAAGAAATAAAGAAGAAGAAATAAATATACGTCTTAAAATAGATCTTTTAGATATTGTTAACCACTTCTCTGTGTTCTGTGTGGCTTTGATTTGGCGTCAGGGGCATTGGAAACGTTTTACTCTGATGACATCCAGTTTATTACTCAGTTGAACCTTGGGTTGAAATTCTGGCTGAACTTCATTCACCCTTCTATTATATCTGAAAATGTAAGAGGATAAAAATGAGGAACTCAGGCTAAAACTGAAATGTATGTGACCCGATCTTGTTGACTCAGTCACTCCAGATAATTGAGCTCTTCCACAGCTGAAGTGTGCAGCACATTTGATCATTTAAACACAGCAGCAAGGGAGACTCCGGTGTAACACTGAGTCTCATTTGGCATGTTGAAGTAAAACTTTATGTTCTCTTTGTCTTTAAAGAGTTGGCAAACTCTGCTCCTCGTTACTGAACAGTCAAACAGTCATTTACCACGTTTAAAGGACACCCTGCTCTCATCAGCATACTGCAGATGGTATTCTAACAATGTTTGGTCTGCCAATCCAAATAAATCAATGCCCATCCCATTCAGATTTTTAGAGGATGTACTGTTATGTAGAGCATGTCACACGTGCATGGGAGGGTGTTTTAATACTGTATGTGAGTGTTTCAATAGTGTAATAGAGCATTTCCATAACGTATATGAGGTTTTAAATAGATGGTGCGACAGGGTTTCTGATAGTGTATGCGAGAGAGAAAAATAAAAAAAAATTTAAAAAAAGCAGGAGTGAAAGGCCCAGACCAGGGATTTCCTCCTGCTCCTCCTCCCCCATCATCATCATCTGTACAATATCTGATTTGTGTATATAATATATATTTATTCCAGCATTTATTCCAGCATCTTTGCACTCTGCACCATTGCACTATTGTCCTAGTGTTGTTTACATATGCGTATATATACTTTTTTCTTTTATACTGTTTTATATATATGCATATTTGTACATAGTAGTTAGATGTTTAGGTTTACCTCTGTTCATTTTGTTGTCCTTGTTTTTAGCTGTATATCTATTCTGTGTAAGTACATTGAGAGCAACGAAAAAACCGGAGTCAAATTCCTTGTATGTGTACATACTAAAATAAAGCTGATTCTGATTCTGATTCTGAGAGTTTTGACAGTGAATTCAAGAGGTTTTCAATTGTGTATATGAGAGCATTTCAATAGTGTGTGTGAGAGGTTTCCAACAGCGTATGTAAGAGGGTTTCAGTAGTGCACACGGGGAATGTCACGTACTGTTTATAGGTTTGTTGGAGGTTTTCCATAGTGCATATGAGAGGGTTTCAGTGTTATTGTGTTAGCCTGATATTCAGACTGAATGGCCATATCGTTCTCACTCCATTATTCAGTCTGATTGCCTCCTAGTTAGCCGTTTTCTGTGTGGGGGGGTGTTCGATTTCAGCAAATATTATTATGCCGAAACGCCAATGAAAAACCATTGCACGAACAGATCGATCTTTAGTCCCGCTCTGATTGGCTCGATTGTTTCTCAGAGCGAGAACGAGCCGTTGATGAGGAAATTAAACACCAGACTCTCTGAAAGCACTCGACAAATACGGGAGTCAGGAGTCTGGAACCAGGCTAGTAATGCATTATGAGCGTAATGCATTTCAGTGGTGTTGAAGAAAGCATTTCAATAGTGTATGTGAGAGGGTTTCAGTGGTGTGACAGGAACATGTGTGTATGCGCAACATAAAAAAATGATGTCCCATACATCATATGCAGCAGTGTACACATGCACACACAGCACACCCACACATACAAGAAGACATTCGCTCACATTCAGCACACATATGTACAGAAGCATACGTGAGCACACACAGTAAAGTGCTTTATACAGTAGCATTTACACATTCACACATACATATAAATGCATTATGCAGTACACACACACACACACACACATATACACACTTTTTTCCTCTAAGGTCAAGGTTACTATACATTTTGGCAAATCCAAAGATCATGACTTTTCTGTAACTGTTCCATGATAGAGAGTCAAATTTCAAGGACCAAACTTGTGTATGTTCAACTGCTACATTTTTCTCTTTTTGGCCGAGCTGAACAGTCGATCTGAGCGTCCCGCGGCTTGTTTTGGCCCGCCACAACCACAACTTCGACTTATGCAATCGGAAAAATTCACGGCCTGGACCTATAGCAGCATCCAAGTAAAACTAACCGCTTTGAAACAGATTGTGATACGTTTCCAAAATGGTTTTTTTTCTCCTCATAACTTTGGAAAATGCTGTCACGACATAATTTTTTTATCCAAAAACAGGCTCGTAATTCACAGAACGATGTCCAAATCAGATTTGAAATGAGAACTGACCCAAACACTGACCGTGCCATCTACTATTGCTCATTAAACAACGAGCGGTTTCAGCCAAAAAAACATTTGATTGGCCAATTATGTGTTCCAACCGAGCGTTTTATTGGCTGCCGTGTCAGCTCCTGGGACCTAGTTAGTGATCTTTCTTTTTTTTTCACTCTTTGATAATCACTCTGTATGTTCACTACTTTGTTGTATAACGCTCTCGTACCTATTACATCACCATCAGACCCATAGAGCCGCAGTAAAGAACGCCCTCTCGGGTATTGTTGCTATAATAAACATCCCTCTCTCTGGCTGTTCCCCATTGGCTGATTCATTGGCTGCTGATTCATTGGCTGCTGGGTCAGGCTTCAGCCAATGAGGAGAGAGCTGGATGTCGCCGGGGTTTCGCATTTTCTATGCGTAGAGGCTGAAAAATGGGATTATCGTGGATTAATGCTGCCCTACTTTACCCTTGTGACATTAATTGGCGGATTGAGAGACCCCCTAAACATTACCATCACACACACACACACACACACACACACACACACCTACATACACACACACACACTCTCTTTCCTTTTCTCGCTTCTTCTGATCAGATCACACATGTACAAACAAACACTATTCTCTCTCACTCTTTCTTTTTCTTTCTCTCTCTCCCTCTCTCTTTCTTTACATCTCTTCCTATTCTCTCTCTCCCTCTCTTTCTTTACATCTCTTCCTATTCTCTCTCCCTTGCTCTCTCCCTCTCTTTCTTTACATCTCTTCCTATTCTCTCCCTCCTCGCTCTCTTCCCTTCTCTTTCTTTACAGCTCTTCCTATTCTTTCCCTCCCTCACTCTCTTCCCTTCTCCTTCTTTACATCTCTTCCTATTCTCTCCCTCCTCGCTCTCTCTCCCCTTCTCTTCTTTACATCTCTTTCTCTCCATCCCTCTTTTCTCCCTCCCTTTCCTTCTCTCTCCCCTCCTTTCTTTCTCCCTCTCCCTGTTCTCTCCCTCCCTCACTCTCACCCACTCTCTTTCTCTCTCTCTTCCTTTCCCCCTCTTTCACTTCTGTCTTTCCCATTCTTTCCTTCCCTCTCCCCTCCTTTCTTTACATCTCTTCCTATTCTCTCTCTCCCTCTCTTTCTTTACATCTCTTCCTATTCTCTCTCTCCCTCGCTCTCTCCCTCTCTCTTTCTTTACATCTCTTCCTATTCTCTCCCTCCTCGCTCTCTTCCCTTCTCTTTCTTTACAGCTCTTCCTATTCTTTCCCTCCCTCGCTCTCTTCCCTTCTCCTTCTTTACATCTCTTCCTATTCTCTCCCTCCTCGCTCTCTCTCCCCTTCTCTTCTTTACATCTCTTTCTCTCCATCCCTCTTTTCTCCCTCCCTTTCCTTCTCTCTCCCCTCCTTTCTTTCTCCCTCTCCCTGTTCTCTCCCTCCCTCACTCTCACCCACTCTCTTTCTCTCTCTCTTCCTTTCCCCCTCTTTCACTTCTGTCTTTCCCATTCTTTCCTTCCCTCTCCCCTCCTTTCTTTACATCTCTTCCTATTCTCTCTCTCCCTCTCTTTCTTTACATCTCTTCCTATTCTCTCTCCCTCGCTCTCTCCCTCTCTCTTTCTTTACATCTCTTCCTATTCTCTCCCTCCTCGCTCTCTTCCCTTCTCTTTCTTTACAGCTCTTCCTATTCTTTCCCTCCCTCGCTCTCTTCCCTTCTCCTTCTTTACATCTCTTCCTATTCTCTCCCTCCTCGCTCTCTCTCCCCTTCTCTTCTTTACATCTCTTTCTCTCCATCCCTCTTTTCTCCCTCCCTTTCCTTCTCTCTCCCCTCCTTTCTTTCTCCCTCTCCCTGTTCTCTCCCTCCCTCACTCTCACCCACTCTCTTTCTCTCTCTCTTCCTTTCCCCCTCTTTCACTTCTGTCTTTCCCATTCTTTCCTTCCCTCTCCCCTCCTTTCTTTACATCTCTTCCTATTCTCTCTCTCCCTCTCTTTCTTTACATCTCTTCCTATTCTCTCTCTCCCTCGCTCTCTCCCTCTCTCTTTCTTTACATCTCTTCCTATTCTCTCCCTCCTCGCTCTCTTCCCTTCTCTTTCTTTACAGCTCTTCCTATTCTTTCCCTCCCTCGCTCTCTTCCCTTCTCCTTCTTTACATCTCTTCCTATTCTCTCCCTCCTCGCTCTCTCTCCCCTCTCTTTCTTTACATCTCTTTCTCTCATCCCTCTTTTCTCCCTCCCTTTCCTTCTCTCTCCCCTCCTTTCTTTCTCCCTCTCCCTGTTCTCTCCCTCCCTCACTCTCACCCACTCTCTTTCTCTCTCTCTTCCTTTCCCCCTCTTTCACTTCTGTCTTTCCCATTCTTTCCTTCCCTCTCCCCTCCTTTCTTTGTCCCTCTGCCTATTCTCTCCTTCCCTCGTTCTCTCACCCACTCTTTCTATATCTCTTCCTTTCGCTTCTGCCTTTCCCATTTTTCTCTCCTGCTCTCTCTTTCCTTCTCTCTGCCCCTTCCTCCCTCTTTTCCCTAATCGGACCGTAGTGTGTTTGCTGTTCTCTCCTACAGATAAACCCTTTCGGTCCTCAAGAAGTTTTAAAAAACACGTTCAAGGTCTCGGTGATAAAATGATAAAACGCAGCAGCTGAAGGTCTGCGGAGTGAAAAACACTTGCAAAACACAAATGCAAAGTGCGACACGCCGATGCAGAAATGTGGAAAAAGCCTGATGATAATTATGAGAATAAAGAGGTGAGGGGTAAAAGAAGGGTTTGAATTAGAAGTTGGAGGAGGGGAAGAAGAAGGAGAGGGACAAGGAGAAGAGAAGAAGAAGTAATAAATGCATTGTAGAAGTCTGATGTTTTACTGCATGTTTACTTGACTTCTGCTTCATTTCTGCTCCATTCCCAAGAGGAAAATGTTTGGAAAATCAGTTTTTTTTTCTCTGTTCAGCCACTAGATGTTGCAGGGAATGATCTGGTACTTTTTCGGTTTAAGAGATTCTGTTTTAAAATGTACTAATTTAACATTCAGAAGAAGAATTGTCTGCAGTTCTTGTGCAGGATAAACGAAGGATCAGTGCATGGGGAGGGACTTCGGAGACACTTTATTTGGATAGTTCAACTATCAGGTAACAAAAAGTAGATGTCGCAGTGTCACTGGCCTATTTTGTGCATTTTTGTCTGACTGTTTAACCCTAAGGCGGCGGCCACACTGATCTGTTGTGTCTGTCCGCCTCCGTTCATTTCAATTCATTTTCAATGAGAGCTGTCTGTTGTCCGGACAAATCTGATGACGCATCCGTAGGTCGATTTCCGTCCGTTTTGACTGACAGAAAGTCCAATTCAGCTGAACTTTTTCTGGATGGACGGATTCACCATCGTCCATTTAGCCAAACATTTGTTTTGGAAAAAAATAGTGGCAAACACAGAGACAATGGTACAAACTAAAACAGAGAAAGTCTGGTATAACGTTGGGATGACTCCCAACGGTATAGCAGGTCAGTTTCTATTAAATTTATAGTCTGTTTCTTCTCTTTTCGATGAAGTAGCTTCGTTATGAGCGAAGCCTTCCTGTTCCTCTGCCTCACCACCATGTTGACGTTCCAAAACAAACCCACGGACAGAAATCTATCCGTCAATAATTCAGTCCGAACCCAAACATTAGCCCTAGCCCAGACACTGAATATCTATCGACTGCTTTTCACACAGTTACGAGTATCACTTGAAACTCAATAGACTTTTTAGTGACACATTACAGTCACTTGAGAGGAAGTTGAGCATCAGCATTGGACAATCCAAATAAAGTGTGACAGTAGAATATTCCTCCAACAGCCAAGGGATAAACATGATGCACCCTCAAGCACCCAAAGGAGTATTTCTCTCTGTGCCTGTTATAATAATGTTGTTCACCACACCACGATGTTGAATGATCCTCGATGACTGAGCCGAAACTAAATGAGATGTATGTATGCCACTTATTTTTAAACCGTCTCTACTTTGTTATTTGCAGTTGCAGCTGAAAATATTTGGGACGGAGGAATAGCTTTTAGCATCTTTAATGTATAAGATCTAACAGCAACGATTATTCCTCTACTACTCTTCCACAACTCCCGCTTCCGAGTCTTTTCATCCATCCATCCTGAACACATTCAATCGGAGAGGGCAGTTCAATCCCTATAAAAACTCCCAATCCATAGCCTGTAAATCTACCTCCAGCCTGACGATTAATAGCTTTAAACAGCGGGGGAAGTCGTTTGAGCAGCGCTGCTTTTTGTTAAATTAACCCATCCTCACTTCTCAAGTAATGGGTTCCATTCCAAAAGCACTACAGGCGATATCCATTCCGGAAAAGACAAATCCTGATGTTCGCTGATCAATAATTAAAGACCACAGATGACTAGATCCTCTTCAATGTGACTATTCTGCGAGTTAAGACCCCTAAATGGTTCAGCCCTGGAGTTTTATTTTAAAGCCAGCAGTTTTGTAAAAGTAGATGTCACATTTCTCAAGAGGTTGATATCTCATTTTGGAACAAAACTCTTTAAGTTTTGCTTTCACAGCAGTCTCCACTTTTTTTTGTTTTACTCCAGGCAGTGAACTGCTGCTGCACTCCTGCTCCACCTCAAAAAAAAACAAAAACAAATAGTCTGAATAAATCAAGATTTTCCTCTCTTTCCCGACGTCGGGAGAGTACACAGAAGGGACTGCAGACGGCCTTTAGAGAGCGGCGGAGGTTTCTGCTGCAAAATGCCAAATATGTAAGAAGCTACTTAGACTCCTGCTGGGAATTTGATTCAGCCTAATGCACTGCAAAAAATGACAAACTCGTTCAGTTATTTTATCTTGTATCCAGACGTGTCAAGTTTCTTTTAGGATTTGTTTTTGTGAAATCATCTTACTGCACTGAAAGATAATTTTACCGCTTTCAACAAATTTGACTTTTTTTTTCAGGGTCATGTAACTTTACTCCATAAAAGTGAAATTGTCTTGGAGAAAATGTCCTGATTGAAGATTGTCTTCATTGTTTTATGATGATATTGGCATGTATCAAGTGAAATTTATTGAAACCAGCAAGATTATCTGCCAGTGCAGTGAGATAATTTGACTAAAAATATCACAAAATGAGCTTGATAGGTCTGGAAACGAGTTAAAATCACTGGAAAAATCATCATTTTTTGCAGTGTGGAGCTGGTTGGTGGCAGATGAAGCAGGGACATCCCAATTCACACACACACACACACACACACACACACACACACCCCTCCACCAGCCTGTCACCATTATGAAAGAGATATAAACAGAACAAAATCACTCCATCTCCAGCTCTGCTTTACATTCAGAAGGAGGAAAGCCTGATAGATTGATGCACAACGGACAGACAATCAGGTTTGTCTGGCGGCTAACAGACCGCTGCAGGTTAAAGCCCCAGTCCGCGATCAGTAAGTCATCCTCCCAACCACACAGAGGGGGGCAGGAGTGTGTGTGTGTGTGTGTGTAGGTCGGGGGGGGGGGGGGGGGCAGCTGTTGTTGCTTCAGATGACTGATTATCACTTTAATCTTCTGGGTCCCGGCCAGGAGAGACTGAAGCAATTCACCCAAATGAAATCCTCTTCCGCTGAATGACTGAATGATAGCGAAACACACACACACACACACACACACACTGGGGCTTGAATGCACACACACACACACACACACAAACGAGCGTATGCATACAAAACACAGACACACAGTCACACAGAGATGATTGCATGCACACACAAGTAGGTACACTCTGATGTATTTGTGCCTGCATGTTTGCACAAATGCACGGATGTATGCACACACAACACACACACAACACACACACACACACACACACACAGAGAGAGAGAGAGAGAGGCCCAGAGCACAATCAAATCATGTCTTTTTCATTCCCTGAATTACCGGGCTCCACTCGGAATATATTTCTCATACAGCAGCGTTTCTGTTCTTACTGTGCGGCCGCTCACAGCCGATCTCTGCCAGATTGGTTCACACAGAAAAGAAAGCAATTACCAGCAACAGGTCAAGCTCACCAATCCACTCGGATTAATTCACTAAATCAAATCAAAGGTGCAACGGACGGATGTGGTATTTTAAAAGTGGCATCCTGAGGCAGGCACACCGGCGCATGAGTGTGAGAGAGAGAGAGACAAAGAGATGCTTCTGTGTTTATGTGTATGTCTGACCATCTGTGTGTGTGTGTGTGTGTGTGTGTGTGTGTGTGTGTGTCTTTGACCGTCTGTCTGTGTTGGCTTGTTTAAAATCTCATCTAACATCGCCAATCCCCAGGCCACGGACATTTCCATTTGCCTGAACAAAAAAAAAAAAAAAAAAAACACATTTCTTTTTATAAACATCATCCATTTGGCTGGCATCTGTCTGTCCATCAAATGATTATATGGCAACAGAAACATGCAGGTATTTATAGTGATGCTAGAGACAGAGAGAGAGAGAGATAGAGAGAGACAGAACGACAGAGCAGACAGAGATGATTATGTTTGGATAGTTTCATTCCAAACTGAGACAAATTCACCATTTTAGAAACATACCCGCTCTCAAATGAAGATCATAAGCTTGACAGTAAAACTCACAATACATAATCTTTGAAATGATACGCTAACTCCAGACTTTTGCTTATTCAGTGATACAGACAGTTTTGTGTTTGAAATATCGAGCAATGAACATTAGAGCACATTTCTCCTAAAAAAAAAATGGATATATATATTTCTAGTGTTGTGGACTGAAACCATTTATTAATGAGTGGGAATTGAACCTTCAACCTCAGAAGTGTGACAGCCAACAAAATGAGGCGAGACCACAGCAAGATGAGAGAGAGATGAGAGAGAGAGAGAGAGAGAGAGAGAGAGAGAGAGAGACAGAGAGAGAGAGACTATCGTGATGCTTCAGCAGTATTGTTCTCAACTTTCATGTCAATAAAGCATGATGAACTGAAAATTGAATTCGGAGCGAGACAGACGGAGAGAAAGACAGTGTGTGTGTGTGTGTGTGTGTGTGAGAGAGAGAGAGAGAGAGAGAGAGAGAGAGAGAGAGAGAGAGAGAGAGAGAGAGCGAGCAATGCCTGCAGCAGACAGACTATGATAAATGATGAACCTGCAGTCCAACATGCAGTCCAGTGAGGCCTAATTGAATCTCACAGCTCTTGTTTACCACGAGGAATTGAATACAGAAGATTTTTGACTCATTTGCATGATGTTAAAACATAATAGCCTTTGATTTGTTATTTGCAGTTATTGATTCGCTGGTGTACTTCTGACTCAATGTGCTTAACATCTCTGCAGGTCTTCCACATGCCATCCTTCATCTCTCCAGATCTACAGTACAGTTCTTCCCACTGGGGCCAGCTAGCCTTGGCTACTAACAATATTGCCACTCAAGCCACTGTAAGGCTCTTTGGATAAACATGTCCACCAATAGCAGGGTTGGAGTCAATTCATGAATGAACTCCATGAATTCCGATTCAACTGAGATATTGGAATTGGAATTTGAAAAAAAACCTACAGGAAACAGAATTGGAACTGAATGGGAATTCAAGTAATTTGAATTTTTACTTCTGTGAAATTCCATGTTTTTTTGTTTGTTTCTTACTGCATATCTGAGATTAGACAGTGTTATATATTATCAATACTGAATACCATAAAATGTTAAAGGAACCTTTCAGGTGGTGTTTGATGCAGAACATGTAATGGTAATCCATACATTATGATTGAATGTATCTGATTAGTTGAAGCTGAATTTAGAAGTGGAATTTCATGGAATTCAGTTCTGTCTCCTGACATTCCAGTTCAGTTCACATTCTGTTTCCTTACAACTGGGTGACAGTCACATTCACACTCCAACTGCAGGAGCTGGATTGGGATTCACCATGCATTCTCAATCCAATTCATGAATGGCCTCAAACCCTGAAATGCAGCACACGAAACGGCGTTTTGTGGCTTCATTTCTGGGACCAAACTGAAGGAATAAACGCTTTGTCTCTCAGACTGATGTGTGATGTTGCTGAATGGCGAAGGAAACAGAAAAACCAGGTCGAAAATGTCCCAAGCGGCTCTAATCCGCTCTGGAGACAGGTGGATTAGCGGGACCTTCGTTGAATAAATAAATACACACACACGCACGCGCACAGGACTGGATGATTTATCATTCCCATTCCCAATTTGGTTGGTGCAGGTATTTGCGCTGCTGAGTCCCTGCGGGCGGCTCGGACGAGGCGCAGAGAAACCTCCAGCAGCACGGAGATGGAAACGCAGAGGCTAATTGCCACAGCCACACCCTCCGTGATGCAAAGCCAGCGCGCACGCACACACACACACACACACACACACACAGAGAGAGAGAGAGAGAGAGAGATACACACACACTGCCAAGACATGAACGGAGTAGATTCACACCCTGCAGAAAATATACAGTACATCTTAAGAGTCTTAAAGTCTTATTTTTACTTAAAACAAGTGAGAAATCTGCCAAATGAATTTCAGAAGTCCACTTGTTTCCACTGCAAATCATCAAGTTTCACCAATTCCCCTTGATACTAGTAGAGTAATCTGTCTTATTTCAAGATGCTGTGACACTCAATAAAACCCTCCAAACAGGTGACATGTGACATTTCTCACTTGTTTTATAAAAAACAAGATTCCAAGACTCAATATAGACTAACTGACTTCTTAAAATCGGTGTTTTTTGCAGTGCACTCGACAATGCGTAAAAACGTAGTTACGCACAGCCAGAACAGGCAACACCTGCATTGTGTCCCTGTAGCATCTTGCCATCTCCAGTGGACCAACTACTGCTCCCTCCATCTGTAGCCTGATTTCAGTTTACAACGGCTATTTCCACATTTTGGCCACATTTCATTCCTCCTATCTGTTCACCTGATGATGCTGCACACTTCCACACCCGGCTCCATCCCGTGTATCTGTCCATGAAGCGGCTGTGTCCTTATTGAAGCATCGGCTGCTTTATCTTCACTGTGTCCGCTTGTTGTTATAATTTGTTTAATTATCCTCAGTATTGATCTTATTCTCATCTATATCTGATTCCCTGCTGCTGCTGCTGCTGCGACGACCCGATTTCCCCGCGGGCATCATTAAAGTTTCATCTCATCTAAACCCGTTCAGATTTAGCTGTAATATCACTGAACTTTTCCCCTTCGCGCGTCTCTCCAGACATCACTTCGTCAAAAAACGTTCCCCCTGTAACTCTTATCCAGAAGGCATCACCGACCTCCGACCTCCATCCGCGACCGCCCGCGTCAAAGATACAAGTGCGCACCGAATATCATCACCCTCCCCGAAATAAAGGCGTTTTTATTCTGAGCCAGAACAGCTTCACTTACCCGTGAAGACATCCGATGTTCCTCCCGTGTGCTTTCCGTTTGAGATGTTGCTGCTTTTCTTTTTCTTTTTTTTTTCTTTTACATCCTCCTCCTTATCTTTCCGCGCCGGCTATGTCCATCATAAACCTCTCTTCGGGTTGAGGAATGATTCTCCCTCTGTCGTATCTCTTCTATCTTCTCCCAACTTGCTGCCTCCAACGGGGACAAACGGACAGGCAGGTGTGAGTTCAGTGCGCCTTGGAGTCCGGATTCATATCAGTTTTTTTCCCCCCGCATGCAGCAGCCGAAGAGCCGGGCGGACGCGCTGGGCACGTTTCGCGGGTCCATCGTCCAGTGCGCACCGAGGCGCGTCCTCCTCCAGCGCCAGGAAGAAGAGACAAGACAAGAGGGATGGGGGAAAATGACAAGAAATCCTCTTCCAGGTCCTCCAGGAAACACCGACGCTCGAGCGGTTTATTCAACACGACATTCACAGCTCCGTCTCCTGTGAGGAAAGTTTTAACTGGAGACAAGAGAGCAGGGAGGCGAGGAGAGGAGGAGAGGAGAGGAGATACAAGGCGTTTAGAGGCTCCTTACCGGCTAGACTGGAGCTGAGAGCGCGCGAGAGAGAGAGGGAGAGAGAGAGAGAGAGAGAGAGAGAGAGAGAGAGAGAGAGCGAGAGCGAGAGCGCAGTGACTGCAAGCACCGACTCGCTTCACCGACCACGAGTTGAATGCTGGTTCCACACAATGTGAAGCCACGGCTGCCATTGAAAAGGCTCCTGCATTTATCTATTTTTAAATGTATTTCTTTATTATTACTGAATGATGTCCCGCGGTGTATAAATCCTTACAGCGTGTAGAATATCTGGGATGTTTTGTGTGGGTTATTCTGGAGATGTCATGCTGTTGGCTGCAACAGCATGACATCGTTTCATAATAGGCGTGGATTATATTACATTCAAGTCAATCTTGCACGGGAAAGCCTCTCTATAATGTTCATTTATATGTGCTGTTGTAAATTTAGCCTATCCTATTTAATTTTTACCCTCATTACTCTCTCATTTCTCTCTTGTATTCATTCATTTTATCTTATTTGTTATGTGAAGCCCTTTGTAACAGTTGTTTGGAAAAGCCTATATAAATGAGGTTTATTATTATCATTATTATTATAAACAGGTATGATTGGGATTAAGGACGCATAATGGAGCGTAACCCCAAACACAGAGTAGAATAGACACACAGAATTGAGTTTACCATGCATCTTTATAATCTTTATGAGGTAAATCCATGGTGTGTCTCATAGTACAGAAAAATAAAGGTGTGAGCTGGAACTGGAACTGGAAACTGGTTCTTCGGAGTGATGCCATGTAGAAGAACCATTTCTGGTTCCACAAAGAACCTTTCAAGAACCATTTAATATCCCAAAGAACCATTAAAAGGTTCTTAATTCTTAGTTATTGGATGGTGGGTGAGGGCATAAATGTGGGAAATAACCAAACCCCTCCATAGTATGTATTGTGCGATTGCAAATGAGGCTAAACAAGGGCAGATAAACAACAACACAAGGCAGGTGTCTAAGCAAAAGAGAGCAGAAATGGTTCTTTAAAGAGTCTGAAAGGTTCTCTGTGGAACCAGAAATGGTTCTTCTATGACGTCACTCCAAAGAACCAAGTTCCAGTTCCAGTTCACACCTTTATTCTATCAAACTGATGCAAGTTATACAAAAATATGGTCTTTTCATACAAAAAAAGCATAAATATAATAGATTTTTGATGATAATAATGGCTGCTGGGCCTGATGATGATCACACACTGCTTTACCCACCTTCCTCTTCACCACTGCATCACTGATTGGGACACACTGGTCTGTTTTATTCCAGCCTCACGGAGTCCAGATCCTCACAGTATCGGTGCAGGATGAGTCTGTGGTGCAAATGACATCCGGCATCGAACCACATTGTGGCAGCGAAGGGACGAATTCATTAGGAGTCCTGGATGTGTGTGTGAATCTGACAAAGCACAATGAAGCAAGCTCTTCTGCAATCAAGTCCTTTTCTTCTTTTGCCTTCTTTTTCATGAACGCACACACACACACACACACACACACATATACATGAATAATGCATGGTAGATAATAAATTGCAATAGGATTTACTCTCCCATTCTCTCTTCTCTTCAAGCTTTTAAAGTAATTATGCTTTTATACAGCGTTTTGCAGTGAATCTCTTCATTTATGCGTATGGTATAGATATGCACACTCATACTTACACACTTACGCACACACATTCACACACACACGTCCATGACAGAGGAGGATTTGCTCCCCTACCTCTCTTTCTCTATTCAGTCACTCTCCCCTTTATGTCTCACACTGTGCACTGACGCATTTTATTCTCTTCCCACTGCCATGGCTCAAATCCCGGAGTGTTATACTCTCTGTCACGCTGCTTTAGTTCAAGTCTTTATCCTATTAAGTTACATTATGTTACACACACTGTATAATGAAATCCGCCTCATTACGCGTCGAAAACGGTTGCTGCATTGCTGCAATGTAGCTATACGTCAACCACGGGTAAAATCTTTGGTATCTGTTGCTGTTTGTCAATCTGCTTTACTCATATTACCCATATTATGCTACGCAGATACTGTATAATTCATAACATTAGGTGTGAAACGCTGTCAGACACTGCAGAGCGCTGCTGCATTGTATTTGTTCCAAAGCAGCAGATCAAAATCTTGGCATCCTGCTGTTTCAGCTGGTTTCCTGTTGTTATATGGCAGGAATAAACTCTATAATGTTATACTGTTTTAGTCAGAGACATTATCCCATTAAATTAAATTATACACATACTTTGTAATGTAATAAACTCGACAAACTGATTTGTCGGTGCTTTGTTTTTGCCTACACGACCATAATCTTGGTATCTTGACGCAAATATATGTCATGCTGTTGTAATGAAGAGTTGTTATCCCAGTTTCATTATAAGTCACACACACACACACACACTCAGTATAATGCAATACATTAGGTTATGTGTGATCTACACAGTATCCCACACATACTGCATTATCTGTCACACACTGTTGGTCCCATTGTATTTGTCCCATGCACAACCACGGTCAAAATGTCAGCATCTTAAGTAAAGTAAGGCTGCTTGAAGTGTTATTATTTTACATTACATCACACACATAGCCTACTGTATATTTGAATACATTACATTATTTTCCTATGGGATAAATAAAGAACGTATCTGTCTGTCATATACTCTTGGTATATTGTATCCTACAAGCACAGCCCAAAAATCCTGGTATGTTACAGCTGTCATTGCTGTTTTAAATTGAGTTGTTATCCTACTTATATCACATATATGGTTGAATGTAGCACATTATATTACTGTCATACACTGTTGCATGGTATTTGTCTCACAACCACAAGTCAAACCTATGATATTGTTAAGATGCAGCCGCTGTAAAAGTCTCATTTTATACTGAATGTTTTTTTAACGGCTGCTTCACTTCATCTCCATCCCTCCCAAGAGGAAAGTTGTTATGAAAAAATCAATTTTCGCTCTCTTTTCAGTTGCCAGAGGTGACAAGGAGCGGCCTGGTGACCTGAAGAGAGTTTTGTGTTACAGTATACTCATTTGGTTTTGATGTACAATACGCAAGAAGGAATTGTCAGACGTATTACTGCAGGATAAGTAAGGGACTTCTACAGTGGCAGCCACACTGTGCCAAGCTGCTTTAGTGTGAAGTTACACTAGGAAGCTTCACACATTGGCAGCTCCAACAGTTTGAACTTCAATACCCAGAAATCCTGTGAAGTGAGGTCAGTAAACGTCACACAGCTCGCTCATGTCATCAAAGGAAACCAAAGAGACGAGAGAGGAAAAAACAATTTAAACAATTTAATTTGGGCCAAAAGGAAGAATCTACAGCGTCTCAATCGGTGAGGATGGGACGGTCTTCTCTATTGCACTCCCCACTCTGTGATTTACGCTCATAATCTCACCTACTGCAGCTTTAAGAGCCTGTCCTATTACACTATGTCACACACAACCTGCACTGCATGATCTTAATTCATTAAGTTAATAAAAACATCTGTCACATACTCGTTACTTTAGTATGTGTCCCATAAACACTGGGCCAAAATCCAGGATGTACCTGTATGTCATGTTGGCTTGGTTATGAGTTGTCGGCCCATTATATTACACTGTATATCACTGCATAATGTAATGCAGTACATCACCTGTCACACACTGCTGTTGCACTGTATTTATGAATATAGGATTTGCAGGTGGATGAGTTTTGCTTGTCGGTGCTTCAGTCCCTGAGAGAAGTCTGCACACCAAACCGTCGGCAGATAAAACTCGTCCTTTTGATTTAATGTAGATGGAAATTTTGTCAGCAATTATCACAAACTACATTCTGTTCCATTACACCTTCAGTTTCATCTCATCCATATCAATTTTGTCCCATCTACCGACTTTCTTGCTGCAGGTAATATGATCAGGAATTATTGTCAGGTATTATCATCTTACTTTAACTTGTAGGACTGCTATGTTTGAATAATTTAACTAAACCGTGTGGCGTTGACCTCTGACCTCTGAACACGTGAATTATGTATACAGTCACTGGTTTGGGTTCTTTCATTGAGCTGCATGTGGCGATGATGCGGTGAGATGGTTCGCTGGGCAAAACATTTGCTGCAGTGAACCTTGCACTTTTTGCACTTAGGAATAAAACAGATTGATTTTGCACGTAAGAAACCTACTATCCTTAAGTAGTAGTGCAGGATCTGCTATAGCGTCCTTTTGACTTCTTTTTCCATTCAGTCCTGTCCATGGCATTCATGATGTTGGAAGGTGATCGCTAAAGGCTAGTATGGCTAGTTTGAACTTGAAGGTCAGGTAGGCTAACTAGCTCACCTATAACTTAGTATGGATAGATTGTATTTTTTCAGTTCGTAGCAGAGCGCTAGGCTTCATTATTATCTTCCTCCTCTCTTACCTCTTGCATATTTCACCGTCTAACGTTACTTATCCAGAAAACTGTGCGTCTTTGGCTCCGCCCACTGAGGTTTAACTCAGGCAATGAAATGGTTCTGCCTCCAGAGCAGCTCTGTCTCTGTGGAGGCAGCGCTGAAATGTTTGCATAACTAAAACTTCAAGCTGCACTCTGTCAACTTCCCCTGGATAAATAAAGGTTTGATGATAATGTTGCCTGCAGAGCTGTTGGTTTCATTTCAACTAAGGTGGGACTGGGAATGAAACTCAGAGCGCCTCATTTACTGTCCAACTGATACAAATATAGTGAGCAGCAGGAAGTCCACAAGCTGTATCCAAAATATGAGTCTATTTAGAAAGTGCAAAGTTGTCTTTGTATTATCACCTTAACACCATTTTTGGCCCTTAACGCATCATGACTTAATGATCCCCTTCTCATCATGACTCTTAAATGACTGATCATGTCATCCAGCAGACCAGCCATCCCTTACACTGCACATTTCTCCCTGGATATCTCACGCTTTTATCCTAATAACAGCCTGCTTTCCAAAATCCATCTTGAGATTAAGATCATCTTTGGCTGTATAGGCTTATCATGGGGAGAAAAAAAAAAAGATAATGTCAGGATTTAAGTGCAGTTTTGAGACCCGGGCCAGGATGTTGGGCAGCGTTTTTGTTACCGATTATAGCCGACTATCCATGTTGTGTTCAACAATCCTACAGATCTGAAATAATCACAGTGTAACAGAATAAGTTAGTTTCAACCAATGTATTTAAGTATTGCAATCATCATCAAGTCACACTGAAATGCAAAATGACTCATTTTTTCAGCTCATTCTAACTATCATAGCAACACATATTTGGTAATTTATGCCCAAAAAATGACCCCAAAAAATATTTTCTTGTATTTTTATATAAATATCTCACTTTTAGTTCCTGGAAAACAGAAAATCTTTAGTGGTGACATCATCATGTACCAGGAGGCATAAAAAAAACAATTCCAACCAATAAAACAAATAAAGCAGCCTTTCTCCCCCTAACTGATCTCCCATTGGTTTTCACTTTTGAATGATCCCTCCTCGCGTTATGTCCCGCCCCAACATCCTGTTTCAACATGAAATACATCACATTAAGGAAGCAAGATGCTGTCAAAATGCCATTTCTTTATGACTTTAACCCTGTGGTGACCTGTGTCTAACCTTGGCGGGCTAATCACAGGCCTCGCCCCCATTGATCAGAAGGTCTTCAATCAGCTGTGTGACCCTCTCAGACCCTCATCTCCGATCAATACGGCTTCCCAAAGGACCCATGACTTCCTCATTCCCTCAAGTCTGTATTTTATTCTGCTTTTACATGACAGGAGAGTGGTTCACATTCAAGATATTACAGGTTTATAAAAGCTTCTTATTAATATTTACTTATATTTTTTGACTCACTTGCACATGCGGGAGAGTGAAGCAGCCTTCCTCATCTTAAACTAAAAAGTCACAGAGATTTATAGGTTGAAGATTTATATTCATAGCGACACATTACATAATCCTATTCATATTCACTCATATTTTCAACTCTGTTTTCATATGTGAGCGAGTGGAACGACCGTCCTCACTGAACACTTCATATTTCCATTTATTACTCTCATACATACATACATTCATGCATACTTTTATGTACTCTTCAAAAATGTGTCTGTTTTCTCAGGCAAAGAGGGAAAGATAATGAGCTAATAATTCACTTATAATTGTTTGTTTTGAGTTTTACTTCCATGGCAGCAAACATGTTGTCTGAGAAAAATGGTGGATATCTCATTTAGGAGCACAACTCTTAATTTATTTGTATTTTCTACACCTAATTTTTAAATACACTCCACTGGTCTCATTGAAGACCCTGGATCAACTTGTCCGTGTGGTTTTTCTTCATTACATAGCATGCCATTTGGTGGATTCTCATGTTTAGCATGGGAATTGATGCTCTATCCATTGAGATACACAGAAAATTAAACTCCCAACCCCCAGTAAATAGCCACGTCCGAAGGTTTCCACTGCCTGATTACTAACAAGTCATCCATCTATTCATCCATCTATTGATTTAATTAGATTATGTTCAGATGCTCAGATTCACTTCAACTAAGAGAGACGAGGAGTTCAGTCCACTAGAGAAATGCAGACTGTTATTTTTTTTGGGTTCTCTTGCTTTTCTTCTCCTCTCATCTTTTTCTTTTTATTCAGTGTTTTATGAGGAGAGAGAGAGTGGGCAGGAGGTAAAAAATCCACCTTATTAGAAGTCCATCTATAAGCAGAGGAGAGAGAGGGACAGGCAGAGAGAGAGAGAGAGAGAGAGATACAGTACACAGGGGAAAAGAGAGGGCGATAAAGAAAGAGAGAGGGGGATGGAAGGGGTGAGAGATTGAGATGAGAGAAGGAAGGATGTCTGGAAGCCTAGCGTGAGTCACATTCGAGCCTATATAGTTAATACAAAAGCCTCACCAGTCATATTAGTCCGCCCGCCTACTGGGATGCCACCATCCGGTCTCTCTTATTGGACGGAGTCATCATCTGCTCATCTGCTCTTCTTCTCCTTCTCTTATGAGTCAGTCGGGTCATCCTCCTCTTCCTTCAGGATCTCATGCAGAATCACTTTATTTGCCAAGAATCGCTTCAAAATCGCTATTTCTCTATCTCTCTAAATGTATCTCTTCATCTCTGTCTGTTTCTCTGTTTGTCTATCTATGAAAAGGGACAGTGCAAAACATTTGATACACAGTAGAATATCCCCACAGACCTTGAATGGATAGAACGGTCCTTCCACTGTTTGGCATGGTAATTTGGCTAGTACAGCATAAAGTGGTGACTATGGAATTTTAAGGGTTGGTCGCTATGGTGACAACGCACATCTGTCACACTTGCTTGAGAACTGTGCAGATGTGTCAAACTGTTAGCAAACTGTCAAAACTCAACTGAAAGCTAACGTTAGCGACGAGGCTAACGTTAGCTTTATCAAAGATTGCGCTTTCTCTCTCTAGCTCTTCTAGTCAAAATCAGCATATTAGCAAACCTAGCTGGTAAGCATCATCAAACAAGTACCTTTAACTTAAAATAGCCCCTTAAATGCTATAAACTAACATATAGCTTAGCCTACCTTTAGTGGAGAAGAAGAAAAGTTAGAATTCGCAAACTTCAAACAGCTAACGGACATCGGCTGAAACAGATTAACTCGACTATAACCACTTCCATTAACTGTGCACAGATGTCAAAACTTTTCACTTACTTAAAAAGACAGTAGAGACCTGTAAAAGAGCTCCAACCAGTGGTGGCATGAGTGACAACGTAATAAAACTGATGCTAACACTGGTGTTTTCCACTGCTTTGGTCCTCGCTGTAAAATCGTAAGTTGGTTTATACTCAAGATAGCTCAGTGGTTCACATAAAAATGGCCGCCGCTCAGACCGTCCAGGTCCAACGTTGATTCGAATGGGAAAGACGGTTCTATCCATTCAGGTTCTGTGATCATACCACTCTACAAATATACATTCAACATCCAGTCACTCAGCAGACAGTTCTTAAGACCTGCATCTCTCCTTTCTTTATGTCAGCTCACTACTGTCTATCTTTCATAGCATTGGTTTTGCTTTTCCTCTTCTGTTTTACAAGCACTCCGGGCGAGTCTCTGATTTTTGTCACAGGCGAAGGCATCCGTTGCCGTATCTGCACGCTCGCCCACGCAACCACTCCATATATCCTTTATTTATGGCTTCACCTTGACTCTGAAGGCTGATGGACAGCCTCGCCGCCTGCTCATGACCCCCTGTACGAGGCTGTTTACTGTATTCCTGTTGCTGTACTTCGTCTTTATACGGAGGAGTCTTGCTTTTGATAAGGCAGGAGGCACTGGATTCAATATCTAGATGGCAGCCCACAAGGCCAAGCCCATTATCTCTGAATGCTGGCTTCTGTAAAGTGCGCTGACCTTTATAATCTTACTTCACATATTGAAGCAGTATTTCACTTTGGTGTAACGATTGTAGTTTCTGGCGCGCAAAACTTTGTGAGAGTTACGAGCGGCAACCGTCCCGCTTGCCCCATTGTCAGTTTTAGTTTTCTCTGTTCTTTGGCATCTCCATCATCTACATCAACACACACACAGATACACACACACACACACACACACACACACACACACACAAACTCTGGCATCACGCCGTCAAATTGTGAAGTCTTGTTTCCATCTGTGTGTGGTTGTGTCCTTTGCTGCTCTGTGATGTTGCGACCAACCTGTTTCCTTAAAAGCATTTTTCATAAAAGCTCCTTTGTAAGTAAATTTGACTCGGCAAAAGAGAGACAGAATAAAAACCCGCCGCCGTGGAGGTCACTGCGCATTCCAGAGGCAGCCGATGCTGGAGGTTGGCTTTGTTGATGGAGTCATGCCGAGGTAAGAGAATCAGAACATGAATAGAGAATAAAAATGAAATGGAAATGCTGTGTATCAAAGTGAAATATCTCTTTCATAGAGAGACGTGGTTCATGCATATCATTGTTTTTCCTTCCTTTTAAAGGAGAAAGGCCATCCTACTCGTCTTTATCTCCTTGTTGAGAAAAGGGATCTAAGTCAGGCTCTAGTCTATTGGCTCATGATTAGATTATGCAGGAGGAATTCGATTTTTTTTCACCTTTATTTGTCCAGGGACAGATTTCATTGAAAACACATGATGTTCTTCAGCACTGCTTCACATTCAAGTGCACTACAGTGGCAGCTGTTGAGGGAAAGCAGCTCCTCTAATCTTTAAGTTTACTGTCACTGCCTGACTGTCTACCATGGTAAAGAAGCCAAGGTAGAAGATTTTACTGCATGCTTACTGAACTAATGATGAAATCTTTTGAATAGTTATGTTTTCCTCTCTTTTCAACCATACAGTGTCACAAGGAATTGCCTGGAACACTGGAATTTTGTTGTTTTTTTTTCTTCTGTTGGGATGGGACGATCTCACGATACAATACGATTCAATACAGGGTTCACAATTCGATACGACCACGATACGATGTAATAAATAAAAGTCCAATGACAACAAAGTCTGACTGTGCAGAATTATGTTTATGTCTGTGCCACAAATCTTTCTAGCAATGGCATTTGGCTCGCTAGAGTGTAAACAACAATTTAAAAATGTCATTAGAAAGTGAAAATACTATAATTTAGATGGAGAGCTTGTGAAATTGTGATGGTCAATCGTCTCATTTGTAATTACTACAGCAGAATAAAATGTAGCTAATATCGCAATTCACTTTTCTGCGCCACGATACGTCACATTTTTGTATTGCGATATATTGAATTTCGATATATCAGCCCATCTCTATTCTTCTGTATAACATGCAAGAGACATTTTTTCCACAGTGTTAATTCAAGTCGCAAGTTAAATGCACGAAGGAGGACTTTATCGACCGTTGTATATAGCTCTAATCTAAGGTGCAGGATAAATGCATAAAGCCCTCTCTGTATGAGCATGCCTTGTCTTTGAGTATGAGTCACTGGATTTGTCGTCTGTGTTTGTGGCTTATTGTTAACGGCCACAGACACACACTTTTACATGCAGCACTTGCCCTCCGTCTGGAGCTAACCACAAGCCCTCGTCTCTCCAGCGCTACGTGACGGACACTTAAGCTAACTGATCACGCTGTCTTATCTGATGCTGAGCAGGATCCATCAGAAACGGCAAAGCGGGGGTTTTCAACTTAAGTTTATCTCCCAGGGAATTCATCATCCCCCTTTCTTCTGCTTTTCTCCCATCTTTTATGTTTGAGGGGGGCGGGCAGCACTTCATCAGAGGATATCTGATGCAACATTAGACTGATTTTGAGACATCATTATTATTATTATTATATAAAACACACTTTGGGCAAAGTTGATTTGATTTGATGTCTCTTTTATATGCTGAAAAGGGTTTCAGACGTTGGCACGGTGCAGCATGCAGACCGAGATCTGAGAGTATTTGCAAATGATTCGTGGGACTTTTTTTAGAGTTTAACACTTTAGGATAATTCAGATGGTGTCAGGCATGTTGTGCATCAAAGTATACTAAAGTTGTCTTTTGAAGTAATAATCTGTGACGTTCTCATATAAATAAATGTCCATTTTGAAGCGGAATTTGACAACAAGCTTTAGAAAAGAGGTGAAAACAGCAACACAACTGACTGCTGTGTGGTTTATCTCATTATGTCTCAATGAAATCTCCACATAGCACACATTAGATTCAGGATTGGTTATAAGGTCTGATATGGCTTATTGCAGGTTTAAGTGTTTCTCTGCAACAGAAATAGACCTCGTACACCATAAAAAATGGCGTCATCGCCCGCCGCCCGCGACGCCGCCCCACAGGTTCACAGAGGGGTCCGGCAGCATTAGACCAGTTAAAGTCACTCGGCAGGAGCGCGGTGCGGGAGGAACAGGATGAAAAATTAAAGGGACGCGCAGATGTCACATCATGTGTGGCTGATGTTAAAATGTTACGCTCACCTCACTGACTCTCTCTCTCTCTCTGTACGTGGGAGGGTGGTAGGAGTGTGTGTGTGTGTGTGTGTGTGTGTGTGTGTGTGTGTGTGTGTGTGTGTGAGAGACGTCGCTTTAGGATACATGAAGCTTCTTTTCAGTCTTTTTTAAAGCAAGGTGTTTCATTAAAGAACATGAAATGTTAAAGTGCAGTATCTCTCCACTTTTCCATGAACATACATATAAGGACTGAATCTAATTGGGTTTTGTAAAACCTCCTTTGCATGAACTGACAGCAAAACTGTAAAACACTGTCTCTGTGCAAAGGATAAACCTCATTATTTGATTTCAAAATGACATGTAAACGTATTTGCCCAGACACTTTAATGCAGACGGCTATTCTGTTATTTCATGTTGTGTGAATGTCTTTGTCTTGTCTTTTATTCACAAATAATTTTCCCCAGGATTATAATGAAGACTGAAGTGAACTCAAATGAATTACGTCTGTCTATATTTACTTTGTAGCTAAATGTTGCTATACTGTAGAACTTCACAAGGATAACAGTTCTTTATCAGTTATTTTTTATCAATATTGTAAGTGTGGCATGACAATTTTTCAGGTTTTAAGTCAATATTTTCTTTTTATTTGGCTTAAAAACTCAGTAGCACTACATCAAAGTTAAATGGCATGAATATTGATCAAGTCTTGAAGTAAGCAACTCTGCCATAAATTGTCAATCTCACAATTTCTTGAATTGTAATCAGTAAAAAACATCCATATTGCAGCATATTGCGCATTGTAGATATTGCGTTCTTTCATATTGCAGTACCAGCATGAGTTATATATTGCTGTTGTCAGTTAAAGACCTCACAAGTCCAATTTTGGTGTTTTTCAGTACTTTTATTTGAACTGAGATTACAAAGTCCTCTGAGGGTTGAGAAACTTTCATGACCACTGGGCTTCTGAAACTCTTTCAAAACCCACGATCGACAAAATAAAAGAAAAAAAGAGAAAAATTAAAAATAAGGCTGTTTTTCTTCAAGGTGAGATTTTGGAGATACAAGTCCCTACCTATCAAACAACACTCCCATATCTACTCTCTTTTACTCTCTCACACACACACACACACACACACACACACACACAGAGCTCTGGCCTTGTTTCGGGGAGTTTGCATCGTTCTTGCTCGCATTATTCTTGTTTCTGCATCCTTTCTTCTCTGCAAAACACTTTGTGGCAAACCTGTTTGTTAAAGCCGCTCTATATACAAACTTGCCATGACATATTGATCAGTTTTCGCCCAGTGCAGTAAGGGAAGTAATTGCCGCCGGGTTAGCGATCGCCTTCCTGCTTAGCTAAACTTCTATTTCCTTTATCTTTCCTCCCAGCCGAGTGATCCGTGGCGGTAACAGGTAAATGGAGAGGGATGGACGTGTTCGTACGGCTGTTATTGACTTCCCCCCCGTATAGCTCCCACCTGCTCACATCTGCGGATCAGTGAACACGGAGAAGAGATGGACAGAAGGGTAACGGAGAGAAAGATGAGGAGAGGGAATTATTTTACATGCCTGGTCTACAATGTGACTCTCTTGGGGGGGGGGGGGGGGTAGAGATGGGATTTTCTCTCCCTCCGTCCATCCATCCACCCATCCATCCATCCATCCATGCAGCAATCAAGGAGCAGGGAAATAGACTGCTGGTCCATCCATGTGTTACTTCACTATCCACTCCTTTAGGGAAAGTGGGCTCAAGGGTCCACATAATTCATATTTATGAGAGAGAGAGAAATGGTGAGAGAGAAAGAGACAGTTGCAAATACAGACAGACCAGCAGATAGATAGATAGATAGATAGATAGATAGATAGATAGATAGTCAGTTTTCAGTTACTGGGTTGGACCCAAAGCGGGGGTTGCATTAAAATTAAAAAAGGTGCAATACAAGTTACAAACTCACACGTCCTGATTTTGCAGAGTTAAAGCCGTCCCAGGGTCAACAAGGGCGGTTCTTGCCTTAAATCTGCTCAGCCAATCCCAAACTTCATCATATGACATCACTCACATCATCAATTTATTGTATTGTTTGTGTTGTATTTTATGTCGACCTGCACTGGGACTGCAGATGGAAATTAGCAAATAGCTATAATCTGGTGCAAAGCATCTTTTCTCTTTTCTGAGATCAATGTTCTCTTTTGCACATGGTCCCTGATAAATAAACTTAATAAACTAAACTAAACTACCTGTGCACAGTTTTGTTATGTTTATTTTAGGCTCTCTTCTTCAGCATTTTTTAAAATCACATCTTTGACTTGTTCAATTTGTGCCGGCGGTAAGAACCGTTCTTTTAGATGTTACTTGTTGATGTAATTAACATAATGCATGATTGCATTATGGTGGTTTTTACTGACACATTAAAATAGCTATTTTGGATAACGTTAGCATGCTTGCTACCTAACTTGGCTACTTGTTATGTTATTTGCTAATGTGTTTTCATACTGTTAGAATACTTGGAACCTGTTTGGAACAGTTGCCTCACAATATTTTTTAATGTTGCAAAGTTGCAAAGTTATGAAACTGGTCTGGATATCTTAGCTTGTTTACCACTTAGCTAGCTAGCAAGCATGGGTTTCATACTTTTGTGTTGACCCAGAGACATCATGTAGGTGTGTTGACCCAGGGACATCACGCCTAATGTTGACCCAGAGACATCACGTCTAATGTTGGCCCAGAGACATGATGCCTAATGTTGACCCAGAGACATCAACATGCGTAGTCCAACAAGGACCTAATGAAAATCCTACAGTCACTTTCAGTCACATCAGCACATGTAGATAAATAAAAATACAGCATGACAAAGTTAAAGATAATGGTAAAATGAGGAGAGATGGTATTTGTAAAGAATGACATGGCAAGTATTATCTCATATGTCCATATTATATTATTTTTTTCATATGTGTCTCTTATATTCTGTCTTGTTTGTTTTCCTACTGGTTGTTCCTATCGTCCTGAGAGGAGGTTTTTAATGAGCAGCCAACTCTGCAGATTCTAACTTTTAGCCAGAATACGGGGCAAATGTTTCTTGTTTATGAGATTTTGAAAACTGAACTTTAAAATTCAAATTTTGTCAATGTCTCTCGCTATATCTTCTGTTAGGAAGTGGATTTCTGTTTCTGTAGCTCCATCCTCTCAGACAGAGCAACCTGTCCCTATAGCCCTCTGCTACGATATATATTCCTTCATCTCTGTCGGTAGTTGACAGTAACTTTGATAGGGAAATAAAATAAAGGCAGCAATTTGATTGGACTCTCCCCATTGTCTGTGTCCTTTTTAATAGATGTAGTAGAATTGCTGCAACATTTTTCCACTGTGCTTTAGTTGTTGACGAACGCTGTACAGCTGGAACCTTTTCACAGTGACATATTTAATTCATTTATTCATAGTGCTTGCTATTTTTCCTACATTAAAATGGATCATCTATTTTATTCTGGAGAAACAGATCATATTTTATCACTTGAGAAATTTAATTTCATATGTAGCTACTGGCTATTTTATGCCGTCACACCTACACTTAGACCAGTATATTGAGCTGCTGATTTATCAGGCTGATACTGGGGCTTTAATTAAAAATCCTATATTGGCCGGTCAGTGTTGTCCACCTAAAATATGATGGATATTATGTAATATGTTTGATTACATTAATGATTGATTAATGGTAGCAATTGATCAATACTACACAGGTTGTCTATGGGAAGTCCTTAACCTGAATTGATTGTAATGTGACATTTTGATCTGATTCTGAAGTACACATTATTATTATCATTATCATTATCATTATTATTATTATTAGTAGTAGTAGTAGTAGTAGTAGTAGTAGTTTCAGTGTAGAGTTTTAATCAAAATGCTGTGTCAAGGGCTTTTCCACACTGCCAAAATTGTGGGAGAATGCTTGTAATTTTTTTTAATTTTTGGGGCAGATTTTAAAAATATTGAATATCGGCACAAAATATCAGCTTCAATCCAAAAATATTTATATCAACCTTCAAAAAAACCCATATTGGTCAAACCATATTCAGACCATACCCATGTCTCTGTAATGTTAGATAGGTTGAATGTTGGCTATGTCAAGTAGTAAATAAATAATATGAGAAGAACCTACATGTGTTCTCAAAATCCCCAAAATCTTAATCTTAAAATAAAGTCTGATAAGGGATTCAGGGTAATCTGCTGACATACTGTGGCATGTGTCATCTGGTTGAAGCTTGTAGCCAAAGGAACATGAATGAATCCATTTTTAACATGGGAATCAAAGCCCTGGCAGCATTAGGGCCAGGCTGTTTCCATCGAGCTACACAGGGAATTGAACCCACAACCCTGGCAGTGCTGGTAGTGCCTTGCTCTACCTATTGAATTGAAGTGTACTGGAGCACTGATCCAGTCTGGTGAGGACCAGAATGAAAATGTTCCAGACTGCAGTTCTCACTGTTGCATGGTGTCCAGCACTGTGGGAAGACCGGGGATTTTTTACTGGAAATCAGCAGGTGACTCATTCTAAATAAGTCTGTCTGCACCTTCCACACACACACACACACACACACACACACACACACTTATATCCATTGTCCAGTGATTCATCCATTCAGCTGTAACAGGAGTTTAATTGGCTCCCATCCCAATGCGCTACTTCACAGTCCTATTCCTGAAGGCGATGATAGACTGCCAACTGAGGAAGATGGGCATTGTTGCTGCATGATGAGCAGCTCTACTTGGCAAACGTGACAAAATCAAGGTGTTTTTGGAGGAAAGATAAACGCACACCGGTGTCCTGGTGAGGTGCTGATAGTGATAGAATAGCTGTAGAAAAGGAAAAAATACCACACTCCAAAAACAGCTCCGTAAAGAAAGATTTAATAGTGACGACAACGTTTGGGTGACTTTGACAAAGGCAACATGGTATATCAACGTTGGTAAATCAAGGTGTATGTTAGGCAGAACCAATGAATCAGGACAGTGTTTGGTTAAATTGCCTATCAATACTCCTTCAGATGTATCCCATAATTGTTTGTCTGTGGTCCTCTTTACAAAAGAGAGGGTGGATAGAGAGAAAGACAAAGACAGGGAATCATTTTACATGCTTAGTCTACAGTGTGACCTCCTCAGTGGGGAGAGATGGATGATTTTCCATCAATCCATCCATCCATCCATCCATCCGCTGATCCATCCATCTGTACAGCACTCACATGGAGCAGTGAAATAGGCTTGTGACCCGTCCATGTGTTAGACTTTACCATCCTCTCACTTAGGGTAGTTTGGCTCAAGGATACCTCTTTTATTCATAATTCATTTATGACAGAAAGAGAATGAGAGAGAGAGAGAGAGAGAGAGAGAGAGAGAGAGAGAGAGAGAGAGAGAGAGAGAGAGAATCTTAGTAGTAGGATTTAGTAGGCTATAATGACATGGCTCTGACATTGGTTTAAAACACATGGGAAAAGAATAGAGAAAAATACATGGAACACATAGAGAAGGAGAGAGAAAATATTATATTTTTCTCTGTCTAGTTCATTTGGATGGATTTTGAATAACAGCTAGCTTGTGACAGCTAGCCAGCTACCCAGCTAGCTATCAGATAGATAGATAGATAGATAGATAGATAGATAGATGGATCGATAGATAGATAGATAACTGCTTGACCACCAATGCTGCTAGTCTATTAGCACTACAAAGTTTTCAACCATTTTACAGTATGCTGACGGTGTGTTAATGTAATATGTCATCACGCCTACAGACTGATAAAAAACATACAAAGCAGATGTTTAAATTCGGTTCACTGTCAATGTAAAAATATGCGGTTTGGATGGAAATGTATGAGCTGGGACACGGTGTGTTTACTCTGGCCTGTTCTCACCCTGCTGCGGTCTGCCACTGTGTTTATCTATGGAAAATAATAGAAGAGGATGTTGGACCAATTCTCAACAACTCTGGCTATCTGTGCATGGGGGCAACCACACACACACACACACACACACACACACACACACACATACACACACAGAGGAAAGAAGACAACTTGGTGTCAGTCCACTTGCCGTAGGAGTTTCTATTTATTGAAACAATAGGAAGTCAGAGAGAGACAAGGGAGGGCTGACAGAGGAGAGAAGCTGCTGCTGGGATTTGATCATGAACCAGCAAGGCTAGAAATGAGTCTCAGCTTCTCTTCCCTCCTTCCTTCCTTCCTTCCTTCCTTCCTTCCGTCCTTCCGTCCTTCACTCTCACACATACACACACACAAGTAAAGTACTCTACATGTGCACACACACAAAAAGACAGACACAACTACTGTCTTTCTCTTTTCCTCTCATTGTGTGTCTCTCTCTCTCCCTCTCTCTCTCTCACACACACCCCCCCCACACACACACACACACACACACACAAACACACACACACACACACACACACACACACAAGGGACTATATCACCCAACAGCAGGGTGAAACATGGAGGGATTCCTATTGTGTATGCTGCTGACATTTACACGAGGCATGGAGAACCTTTCACCTCCATCTCTATCTCATCAGACTTAAAACACCCACACACACACACACACTGAACCCATATACAAACACTCACACACACACACTGACGCCATACACAAACACTCACACACACTTAAACCATACATACCATAGCCTACACATACACCGACTCACAGAGAAAGAGATATTGAAAGAAAGAAAGAAAGGCGGGGGGGAGAAAACAGCAATACTCATTGACGCACATACTGCACACACACTCACTGAAACCTCACACACACACACACACTCATCCATATCTCTCTCAGTGGAGTGTGTAGCGATGATTAATAGTGTGATGGGCTTTTATACCGGGGTGCACAGGGAGAGGGCAGCGAGCCGGCTAACGCGTTTTAACGTATCGCTGGGAATTACGGTGATAATGACGAGGATGAGCTGGACGCAAATTTACACCCCTGGGACGACGACGGTGTCGGAAAATACGGGCTCCTTAATGAATGACGCGCTGTAGTGTGTGGCAAATGATTTTCATCCAGCCCGTTGTATTGGAAGTGACTTATGTGCCACTAGCTGCCTGAGACACTTTATTACACCTTGTAGTAGTTGTGACCTGGTTTATGGCGTCGTATTTGGGGAATTTAAAAGGAGAGCGTCGCTGAAATGTGTTATCCCCACACCGCAGAACAGCTCAGTATTAATCAAATGTGCATGTGCAATCTTTCGAAATGCTTTTTTAAATATTTAGTAGGCAAACGTCCACCGTAGATAGAGGGAGGAGATTGCCCTTGCACCCTATTCTGTGGTAGCCTATCAAACCGATGTAACGGCTCCACAGAGGGTGAATTGGAAAATCTGATAATGTGAATGTGACAAGATCACTTTCTGGGGGAGAATTACATTTTCCAGCCAAGAAATGATCGCAGTGCTGTAAAATACGGGTCATTTGGGTGTTACAGCTCTGAAAAATGGCTTTTCATTAGAGCAAATGATCGCTCCCTTTCTGCAGATCTAACTATGCGTAAGTATCTGTTATCTATCTACCTACCTGACAAACCATCCATCTTTGTTAATGCAGGGCTATCTTCTCATTCTTTGCATAATCTCCCTTTCTCCTAGCATCTATCTATAGATCCATCAGTCTAGCTAGCTAGCAGGCTAGCCGTAGCAAGCTTATTTTCTGTCCTCTCACATTTGCTATCTATCTATCTATCTATCTATCTATCTATCTATCTATCAACCTTTGAATAGCAGCTTGCTTAGCTACAGCTAGCCGGCTAGCCAGCTAACTAGCTAGCTAGCTGCTATTCAAAATCCATCCAAATGACCCAGAGAGAGAAAAAGATCATATTTTCTTTGTCCTTCTCTCATGTGTGCCATGTATTTTTCCCTTTTCTTTCCCCATGTGTTTTCAACCAATGTCGAAGCCGTTTCCAACCTTATCACTACTTGCATACTAAATGTCAGTGTGTTTGTTTGCTAGTCCCTGGCGCTATTTGTCTGTTTAAACAGGAACTAAAGGTCCCCATATCACTTAGCCACGGGGATTGGATTTCTACAGCAAGGACGAACACACACACACACACACACACACACACACACACGCATTTCTAGACCACTGCCTTTGTATTTCGTCTGTGGATAGACTTACTGTCTAGTGCCAGTTTCCAGTTTTCCCGACACAGGATGAGGGCCGAGGTACGGAACATTGAAAATCTGGAATGTCGGAACTCTGGAATGTTGAAGCTCCGGAACGTCAGAACTCCAGGATGTCGGAACTCAGCGATGTCAGAGCAACACGATGTCAAGGAGCAACTCACTACAGGATTTTAGACAGATTTGGTTAAAATGGGGGGTTAAGTGCCTCGCTCAAGGGCACATTGACAGTTGCTGAGGGACAGCAGAGCATCACTCGTTCAATTTCCCCACCCAATTTTTCCCAGCAGGTCTTGGGATTCAAACCAGTGACCTTCCAGTCACAAGCCTGCTTTTAGATAGAGAGAGAGGAATATCCGACAACCAGTTTGGATATAACTTTATTTGTATGAATGACGTCATCATTGCTGCTATAACACTTCTAGTTTTCCTCAAAAATACACGTTTCCTCTCAACGTACAGCATGGTTTCCACTGCAGGAAAGAGAGAGCGAAAGAGAGACAGAGAAGTACAGACTGAGCGATGGAGAGAGAGAGAAAGAGACAGACCTCAAAGAGAGACAGAGAAAGAATGACAAAGCGACAGCCAGACAGAGAAAGAGTGGGGAAAGAGAGTGAGAGAGTGAAAGAGAGACAGAAGAGAGATAGAGTAGAAAGATAGACACAGAGGCAGAGAGAGAGAGAGAGAGAGAGAGAGATGAAAGAGCAGGTCCACTAGTTAGATCCCAAGGACTTCAGCCGTCCTCATGAATACTAAAAGGCTGTCCTGACACAGCCTCTTATGACCTCGCTTTAATATTTCTGTCACAAACACACACACACACAGACACATACACACACTTGCACTAACAAACACACACACACACGGCCGGCGTCTGGCTAGCTTCCACCTGTGTCGCCTCACCTACGTTTCCCCGACTTCGATCGTCCTGATTCAATTTGCATCGGGCTCCGACACTTCTTTGTTGGGAAGCAGGAAGGCGACTGACGAGACAACAAATGAAAAATGACTGTGGAAGCGGCGGCTCGCAGCGTCAGGCTCTCCCTTCACCGGACTGCAGGGAGCTGGAGACGGCAGCCCGCCACAGAGCTGCCGTTTGAAGTTTCAGTTCTAGCGTCCCAAAAATTATTCCATGGTTTGACTGTTGGCAGAGATGAAAAGTAACTAAGTAAATTTACTCAAGTACTGTACTTGAGTACAATTCTGAGGTACTGGCACTTTACTTGAGTATTTCCATTTTGTGAGACTTTATACTTTTCCTCCACTACATTTCAGAGGGAAATATTGCACTTTTTCCTCCACAACATTTATCTGACGGCTGTAGTTACTAGTTACTTTGCAGAATAAGGTTTTACATGCAAAACATACAATGAGCTCATAAAATATGATGCATTGTTAGAGTTTAAACTCCCCAACAGTACATGGAGCAGTTAGACCGACAACATTAAAACACTTCTTACAGGTTAATGCATCAATAATTTAACACTGAAAGAATGAGGACTTTTACTTTTGATACTTAAGATACTTAATACTGCTGTACTTTTACTTAAGTACATTTTTGAATTTACTTTTAATTAAGTATTTTTCCATTATGGTATTGCTACTAGTACAGGGTTTGAAGATTTTTTTCCACCACTGAGCGTTAGTAATGCAGAGCCTCGTCCCTTTGATTATTCATAAGATAATTAATAGAGGCCAGGGTATGAGGTTTGAAGAGCGGGTGCCAGTGTTTACGAGGAATACGCCGTGTGGCCTCTCCAGCTGAACGATGGCCAAGTCTTTTAACCGATGGCTGATGAAACATTTATTTCCTTTCCAAGTTCATAAACACAATGTAGGAGCTGAATGGAAAAAAACAATCAAATAAAATGTTCTTATAATATTTGAATATCCGCAATAATGAAATAGACAAGTGCAAGACGGCAACATTACACACACTCAACACTCATTCTGCACTGCACTTCCCACAGATCACCTGTCAATCAAACAGTGTGGGCGAAGCTTGGATTTTCTGTTGATGCGGTTTGAGTTTCTCTTTTCTTTGTCTGTTCAGCCACGGTGGCTATCACTGCTCATGCTAACTATCCAGTTCTTCTTCTTCTGCTGTTCCAAACAAACCAAAGACGCAAAACGCATCACTTTCTGTGTGCCAGAGGATTTCTCCCAGGAAAGAGCTACCAGCACTGGATCTAGGTTGAATCAATATTGTGTTGTAGCAATCAGCGATAGCAAAACGGAAATTTATTTTTAAGAAAATGTTGCGGATTAGTATTTTAAGGTAAAATTTCACTGCCAGTAAAAAGAGGAGAACAGAAATACTCTCTCTTGAATCCTCTTTCCAAGACTTACAAGCTGGTGCCAGAGAGAAGGAGGAAATACTGGAGGAAATAAGATTGAATTAGATTGAAGAGAGCGGAGCCGTGGCAGAACAAAATTTGCTCCTGACTTTCTATGAATGCAATACAGTCTGCAGAAGTCAAACACTGTGTGGCAAAACCCAGAGCAAAGCCAAAATGAATTCAAACTCGATTTTCGTTTTTCTTTTTTCGAATAATCCTTGCTCTCCGGAAATTGGGACGGGCTGAGTTTCATCTCCCACGATGAGAATGGAGGTGGAACAGAAAGCCGACGCCGTCTCAACTGGAAAACATCAGATAGCCTACTGTCTGTTTAGATGATCCATGTTCTTTGGAAATACCTCCAGTCTCTCACATACTCCGAATGCATTCGCTGGAATTTTAAGTTGCCTTCCTGAAAAGGGGGAGTGATCTTGGACTGCTGGCTCTACATGGCGAACCCAGTCGTTTATAGCTCGCATCTGGTAAACATCATAAATGTTGTTCTCCATATTTAGGCGTCTGGAGCGTGTGACGCGTCCCGAGAGGAATGAGCAGGTCAGTGTCAACAGATGACACATCCATGACCACACAGCCAAGGTGAGACGCTGTTGAATCACGGAAAAGCGTTTTGCGTCACGTTCTGATGATTAATCAGCTGTGGAGGGACGTTTTGAAGAACACAGGCTCAACACAAACACTTTGCTTCTCTATACCTGGATGCTATCAAACTTAGTTACGGTGTTGTTTGAAATCTCTCTCTGTTCTTTATTGAGCAGTGTAGAATGAACAAAAAATAAGCAATATTGCATTATTGTGAAAATGTAAATTGAACTATAAATCTTTACATCTTTGGTGGGATTTTTCACACAACTCTCATAATCTTCTCCATATGCAGTTATCACTATAAACAGTGCTTCTACATGTGTGTAATATGTTAAGCTGTAGTTGCTAACGCTAACTAGCAAGCCAAGTAGCCTGATGTTTCTGTATTCTCCATTGAAGAGATGAAGGCAGTTGGTCAACTTGGGAGCCAAAGAGCTGAGATCACATTCAGTTAAATTGCCTAATTGATTAGGTCTATGTCAGTGCCAGAATTGCACCATGGGAATGTGCAGAATCTGTATTTGTTCAAGTCCACACACAGGCAGACAACCGCGCCGAGACACACACACATTTTCCCGTAAATGCAGACAGACATACTGTGAATGGCGCATCATTTTGTGGGCATTTTGAGGTTGTGATGTTATGTGTGTGTGAGAGAGAGCGAGAGAGAGAGAGAGAGAGAGATGCAGCAGAAGATACACAGAGAAACGAGTCAAAAGGGTGAGAGAATACAAGGAGACAGACTGTAATGTAGAGTTAAAGAGAAGAGATGCAGACAAAGAGGCAGAAACAGACAGAGGGAACGAAAGAGTCAGAGAAAGAATAAGAGAAAGAGATAGAAAATTAGAGATGGAGAGATCGACAAAGAAAGACGTAGATAAATGGAATAAAGTCGATATAGCAAGGCAAGACTGCTGACTCACTATTTGCAGTTCTCTCTATTACTCTATACAAACTCCATTTTCCATTGGCTTATACTGTACAAATCTTACATTTTATCCTCTATGAATTTTGATTGCGAAGATTTCAAGAACTGGCAGTCCATATAAAATATATACACTGTAGTTCAGAGTGTAATCCTTTAAGTAGTCCAATAGACAGGCTGCATTAAGTCTGTGGCGTCCGTCCAGTTGCTGGCTTGGAAAGTGCCCAAAATGCTGTGTGAATGTTGCACTGTGGGCAAGGCTGGAAAAGAGCGAGGAGGCTGCCATCTTTGTGAAACACACACACACACACACACACACACACACACACATCTACTCCCAACACCTCCCCCCACCTACTTGCATTTTCAACTGTGCCAGAGACTTCAACCTGTCAATGTTTATTACTGTATGTGCCAATTGACGTCGATAAAGGCATGGATTACTTAATGAACCTTTAATTCCAAAATGGCACTTATCCCGTTGGGAGGTTTTGCTTCCTGGAAATCTATCAATAGTTCAGAAATACTACTGGAGCTTTTTACTTCACTTTCATGGCAACAATGAAAGTATCATCTCAAATGATTTGAGATGATACTTGTCACTTTTTATTTCCAAATGGCGGATAATTCATTTTCAACTGGAGCCCTCTCTGTGATTTCCATCAGTTTTGACAGACAGAAAGTTTAATCCAGTTGAACTTTTTCAGATTCGTCACCATCCGTTTAGCCCATCGGAGGCGTTCCTACGTTTGTACGACTAAAACAAGCAACAAACAAGATAAAATCGAGAAAGCCTGGTATAACGTTGGGATGACTGTAGGTTCTCCAGGTCGGTGTCTTATTGAATTTACACTGTGGAGTCTGTTTCTTCTTTTTTCTATGAAGTAGCTCCATTTTGAGCAAAGCTAGGCTACTGTATTTCTGCCTCTCCCACCATGTTGACGTTCCAAAACAGCCCAACGGACAGAAATTCTGTCTGTTGTCCGACAGATCAGTGTGGCCGCCGCCAAGTGCACTGGTTTCCCACACTGGATATGCAAACACACCCTCGAGACAGAAAGGAAACCCTCCCTGTCCCATGTAAGGTGGATCCATCATCAAATGTGACGTTGAAGGATTTCAATTTAGGACTGGGTTTACAGCAAGGGACTAAAGCGCATCATGGTGTCAATCCTCTACACTGTGTGCACAGACTTTAAGAATCCCTTCCTGGTGTTAATAATTATCCTCCCTATTAGTGTTATCTGGTCTGTTCTCCACGTTTCCGCACCAAGACAAATTACCTCTTTTCAGGCAATTGAGATTGTCAAATTTGCCAACCGTTATTATAGTTCCCCAACAATTATACCCAGTTTCCTCTTGCGGCTCATTAAAATTTAATCTAATCTATGACCAATAGAATTATTTCATCAAACATTTGTCCATTCTAGCCTGTTAATGTATTGAAAAGTTAGAAAAGTCGGATTCAAGGGTGATTGGTCCAATCAGACTCAAAGCAGCTGGTTTCAAATTCAGATTTTAGAGCAGAGGAACACCAAAATACTACTACTACTACTACCACTACTATTGCCACTACTACTGATACTACTACTACTACCACTAATACTACTACTACTGATACCACTACTACCACTACTATTGCCACTACTACTACTACCACTAATACTACTACTACTACTGATACTACTACTACCACCCCTTTTTTTTCTATTTTGCCTGGTAGTTAATTACATTCAGCTGGTGTAATCAGGGGCTGAATGAGACCTGGGACACTAATCAACTACCAGGTAAAATAGAAAACCAGCAGGGCTGTGGTGATCCAGGACCAGGATTGAGAACCGCTGACTTCGACTATAGCGCAGATGACGCTATAGTCAAGTACTGGTAGATCAATTCTGGTCCAGATTCATCAAAGACTACATACCTACCATGCAGTCCTGCCAAAAATGGCAAAGACCAAATGAAGACTTGAAGCTGGATTCAGTTGTTTCGGTGATGGATCCTCAACTACTCGACTATTGGGAAGGTAGTCAAGCCCTTCCCAAGCTCTGATGGAAAGATGCAGGTGGTGGACATAAAGATACAGGACAAAATATATATGAGACCAGTGGTCTTATTCCGCTACCCACATTGCCCGATGACAGCACCTAGAGAATTTGGGGTTTTGCACACTCGCTGCACTCCTGTGGGGGCGGCTGGTGAGAATTCCTCTGGTGCCTCCATGGTCCTAACAGTCAGGTAATCGAGGACATGCAGCAGCTCCCTAATCAAGGACAACAAGCTGCAGCTGGTTGATGTGGAGCTGAGCTGGGCTTTAGTTGAATGGAGGTGAACACATCTACAGCTTCTACAGCAAGCGTCACAGTTGATGCAAGTGCTTGTTTTCTGTTTCTGATATCATTTTGGGCTGTTTTTTTCAATTGACAATTTGATTTATATTTTGATTCAAGTATTGATATTTCTGTTTGTTTGTTTCAGCTGCAGAGACCTTGCCAAACATGTCTGAGCTGTCTGAGCTCAATAAATGATGATCTGAACTGCATATACTGAGTCATGTCTTTACTTCAATGTGAGATCTCCCAGCGATCACCTTTCATCAACAACAAGTGTGGGAGAACATTCCAATACAGTCCAGAGAATATTTTTCAGTAGTAAATAAGAACGAACACATGGGTTGCCAAGAAGAGCATTAGAGGATTTCTGACTCCCAGAATCGTCTTGAATGATAAGAACGAACAGTGCCGGGTTCATCGAATTGCACATTAAATTAAGTCACACGTTACGGAGAGAAATGGTTGCGACTCGTGATCCTACAAGCCGACTTCTACTGGCTCAGTAAGCCTCCTCATCCCTGACCGCATCAATGCACCTCAGTGTGTACACAGCTATCATACAGAGGATACCTGACAATAATTCAGTCCTGACTAAGGCTTGAGACTGTGAGAAACGTTGTACTTCTTAGACTGGGGACACACTGGAACACTCTTAAAAACCCAAGCTGATTTTGAAAGCGCATCATACACATATAACGGCGGATTTCACAGATTTTTTTTAGTCTCTGTCGGAAGCCTGCTCACACTAGACAATTAGGTGTTAGGGGTCTCACACGTGTGACAATATAACAGATTATCCTGCTGACTCCTGAAACGTCACTGACATCAGGACCTCTAACCTCGCAGGAACTCGCAATCCAACGGGAATCCAATCAAAACAACCGAAGCAGACAGCCAGACTCCGTTCGCTCTGCCTCTCCTCACTGTAAACTCAGCACTTGGAGCGAATCTGTGATCCCCAAACACCGCAGGATTTTCTCAGGACCCTGCAGATGTCGGGTCGTACTCATCAAACATGTTTGATATTATCAGGGCGACATTATGACCATCGGTCCTGACCAAGCCTCTGACTGAAGATGGACAAATCTGGTGTATATCGGCCCGATAATCCTCTAGCATGTCCCCCGTCTTACGAGATAAGTCATGCATTGATTTGAATTCCTTCAGCATCTGTTTCCATCTAGTTGTGTTTGTCACTCCCCAGTACTTTCCAGTTTTAGAAAGTTTTACATCTTCATTGCCTCCAAACATTACCCATGTGGCATGTTTTAGTCCCAGTTATGGTTCTAATTCATTTAGCATAAAAGAAACATTAATCCTCAGCATAAAAGGAAAAAAATTAAACACTGGTGGTCTGGTGGTGTATTTTTCTTATTCCAGTGGATAACTGACCAAATGTAGAGAATGTGACATCAAATTGAGACGTTTCCAGCAGCTACAGTGGAGTTTGACAGCAGAAAATGTTTCAGCGATCTGAAACATCAGCGATAAACGTCAGGTTTTGGTGTCAGTCCCTCAGAATCAAAGAGCGAGGGCTTCTTTCTAGAGCCGCCATTTTGCACCAAGAGACGTTCAACAATCATACTGGGAGAAATCCATCGTAGAAGAGGAGAGAGACCAGTTTCTCCACCCACAGGAGCAGGAGAGAGACCAGAATGCAATGCAGCAACAAGACATTTTAACATTTTAAGTGTTAAGTGATGACTGGGAAAACTGTCACTCTTCTATCACAATTGTTCTCTCCACCTACATGTACAACCAACAGCTGAAGGCAACAAGTTCAGGCTCCTTCTCTGGGGGTTGTCGAAAGGCATTCTGGGAAATGTAGGAAATCAGTAACTGAAATAGAAGTAGACGAGGCAGGTTGAGGGAAAGAGGGTTCACCAAATAAGTAAATCACAACACTTCATCACAAAATAACTCCTGGAATGCGTTGATCATAAATTAATGATATCTAACAGTGTAAGAATGTACATGGGGGGGATTTTTCCTTTTAGGTTTACACCTCTGTGTGTTTTGGGGAGTCTGGATAAATGACACGATATTTCATCACTTCACAATTTCTCAATCAGAGCTGGTCATTGCTGCTGTGGTTCTGCTGAGTGAATCCAGAGGAAGGCAGGAGGTTCGTTTACGCCAAGGACAAGACCAAAACCTCAAGGAATCTTCTTAGTAATTGTAAGCCACAGGCAAATGAAATCATATTTCTATACATAGATTTATCTCAAGGACACAGGTTGAGGAGAAACTCACCAAATGTAATTGGTATTCGCCATACATCATGAGATTGGATCACAGGAAAAACATGTTTTGAGTGTGTGTGTGTGTGTGTGTGTGTGTGTGTGTGTGTCACCCTATCTAATCCAACATTGAGGTCAAGGGGGAAAGTGATTTCCAGGAATATGTTGTTTCATCTGCTCTTATGTTTCCTGAGATTGTGTGTGTGTGTGTGTGTGTGTGTGTGCGTGCGCGCTACCTTATCTTCACATTGAGTGGATTAAATAATAACCTGGTTTGACATTGGAAAAACCTAGAGTCATGTTTCCTCGGTTTCCCTCTCCCTGTTTCTCTCTCTCTCTCTCTCACTCATTCACTGTCTACCACTTTCTCTCTGTCTCTGCCCTTCTATCTCTTTCCATTCCTCTCTCGCTCTCTCTCTCTGTAGCTTTCTCTCTCCCGATGAAGGAACAACCACTAATCCACAGGCGAAGTGAGTGGGTGGAAGAGAGAAAGAGAGGGAAAGAAGAGGATGGGAGAAAAAGTGTGTGTGTGTGTGCGTATGTCACACAAGCAGCTTCAGAGTGAAACCACAACTCGGGTCAGCCTGCCAGCCGCAATCCTTGACCGGAAGCAACTGCCCTAGTTTCCTTACGAGTAATCTCTCTCGACAGAGTCTCCATTCAGATAAAAACCTCGCTGGCTGCTGTGTGCTTTTGGTTGCTGAAGAGGAGGAGCCGGCTTCTGCTGAGACTGAAAACATGCAGGTGAAGAAACTACAGCAGTACAGACACAGATTCTCATTTTACATCTTGGGCGTTTAGCATAAGCTTTCATCCTGAGTGTAACAGGAGAAGAAGCTTTGATTCCTTGATCATCAACATTACAAACAACCAGTACTACAGTAAAGAGCAGAGGGATCACCATAGTAAGTAAGTAAGTCAAATTTTAGTTATATAGCACATTTCCTACACAGGGAAACTCAATGTGCTTCACAGAAAAGCAAAACTTGAACAAGGAAAACAGTACAAATTGTACAAATACATATATACATTATATAAATACAATATATAATAAATAATAATATAATAATAAATATACAAAAACAATTGTTCTCTGACAATATTCCTGTTACCCAAGAATGAATGATCATGTAACAGAGAAATGCTAGAAAAAGAAATATGAAAAAGAAAGAGTTAAGGAGAGAGATTTTTATATTTCAAAATAAAGGCGCCCAAAGCATGTTTGGAGCGGTTTATCTGAACTCGGGTGGCACCAATAAAGGCACCAAGACACCTGAAAATGCAAGTCTCAGTCCTCTAACAAGAGAGCTAGTGTGATTTGTTAGGAGTAAGTAACATAAACTGAAACAACAACAGGAAAAGACCCCAAAACGCAAGGGTTTATGGGTAGAAGGAGACTTTAGACTAGAAGGAGTTTACATCAGCAGTTATTCATGCTTGGAAAGCCCGGTGTAATAAAATGAATTGAGGGCAAACTTGGAGTCAAGATTAGGTGAAGAGAAATGTCAGTGTAATATATGGGCTGAGGAGTGAATGTGGCACGAACAAAGGGAATGTAAATTAAGCCAAAGAGCGCAGTCCATCATTAAGTTACAGGAACTGGAATCAGATTTATTGTGACTCAACCTGCCGCCAAAATCTCTAACCTGGCAGGATGACAGGTTACCAAAACTCTGTCCAATGAACCAGCTGCTTGTGAGCACTGCAAAAAATCTCCATCTTAACAAGTCACTTAGTCTATTACTGAGTCCTAAAGTCGTAATTTTCTTAAAATAATTGAAAAAATCTGCCAGTGGCGTTAGATAATTTCACTTGTTTCCAGAATTTTTGTAGAAGAAAGTGTCATTTTTTTCTCCATATGACTTTTGTTTCCAAGCTACTTTCTGCTTCTTTCTATTTTTTTTTCCTTTCTTTCTTTCCGATTTTTTCCTGTTTTCTTTCCTTATTCCCTTCCCTCCTCCCACTGTCTCAGTCTCTGACTTTCTTCTCAGAGCAAGATCTCTGAAGTCACGATCCAAAACGACTTGATTCTTCTTCATCCTATCCCATGTATTCCAGTCACTATTGATGGACGATTCCACATCTTTTGGAGTCGATTCCGAGTCCGACTCCTTGTAATGGAATTGATGGAATCGATTCTAAGTCTAATTTAAGTTTTACAACAAGACTAATTTATTACATTACCACAAAATGGTACAAAACTATGTCCTATAAAGTCTGGTTAGCTCAACGGGTTTTGTAGCAACTGTCCAATTGATGAATGAATTAAATACAAATTTGTTTCAATTAAACAGTTTCTTCAGATCCAGAGTTTGGAGTCGAGATTGCAACAGGAGTGGATTCCAATTCCATTTATGAGTAGAATTGATTCTCAGAATCGATGTGATGGAATCGAGAATCTAGTCTTTTGGAGTCGACTCTCCATCCCTACCAGTCACTTACTCTCTCTCTCTCCCTCTCTCTCTCTCTCTCTCTCTCTCTCTCTCTCTCTCTCTCTCTCTCTCTCTCTCTCTCTCTCTCTCTCTCTCTCTCTCTCTCTCTCCCTCCCTCTCTCTCCCTCCCCCTCCTTCTCCTATAAGACACATAATTTCCAGTTGATTGACATTTGGTATAACGTGGAGCAGCACACAAGACATAGATGGATGACACATTGAATGCTAGATGGCATGACCTTAAGATACTAATGTGTGTGTGTGTGTGTGTGATTTGCCTGCATTTGCATTTTGCATTTGTATGTGCATTGACGGATGTGTGCATTTGTGTGTGTTCATGGCTCATGTAGTGCGTCTTCATTTAGTATGTATGTTGATGTGTCTTCCTCCTCTGTTTAAACATTGAACAGCGTCCTGTCAGTCTCCAGCTCTCTGTAAAATTCATATGTAGCTCCTCACTAGCTACACACACACACACACACACATACACACTACAGGCCTTAAAACACAATTTGAAGACGGTTTTGAGCGCTTGTTTCAATTTGCGTGGCGGGTCAGATGGGTGGAGCTTTCATCAGTACAGTTGAGATAGTGTCAGGCAAGTTGGCAGTCTCAGAGAAATTTACTAAGTTGACTTCCAAATCCTTTCCTGTGATGGTCTAAACTGTCTTTGACTCATTTTTACTGGAAAAAAAAACAAACGATTCAAAGTATTTGCAAATACTATTTATATATTTGACCCAGGTCCGCTCTCACCAAAGAGGAAGATGGCAAAGTGATGAAAGTAGATTTTGGCCCAATGGATTCACATAATGGTCCTGTGTGAGTGTGAGTGTGTGTGTGTGTGTGTGTGAGTGAGTGTGAGAGAGAGAGAGAATATGATTATCTCTCCCTCCCTCTTTCTATCTTTTTCTCTCTCTTCCTGTCCCTCTTTTTCTCTCAACCACACTTTCTTTCTCTCTCTCTCTCCCCGCCCCTCTCTCTCTCTCTCTCTCTCTCTCTCTCTCTCTCTCTCTCTCTCTCTCTCTCTCTCTCTCTCTCTCTCTCTCTCTCTCTCTCTCTCTCTCTCTCCTCCGAGACTCGACGGAGTGATCAAAGCCCCTCTGGCCTATAAGTGTGACAGGGTATTACATATTCATTCTCATCCACTCCAATCCTGATGTCTCATTAAGTTACACTGACCCAGCTGCGAACCTCCAGAAAGTGATGAAATATGAATGTAAAGCACTTTTTTTTGAAGTTTTAAGGTGTGGTTAAGTGGCGACACTGCGTCCCAACACCGCTCTGGCTTCCAATTCGCTTTCTCCTTTGAAGTCGAAAGCGCACCGAGGGTAATCTGTTCTGTTTTCAGTCTGCTTCCCCGCACACGGGGGTGGAACTTGTTGTCTGTACAAGATATGAATATTTTCATGGCTTGTCTGCTTTATTAGATGTGGCATATATGGCAGGGAAGGAAGGGAAAGATGAGTGATAGGGGATGACATGCGACATAATGGGGTGCAGCGGGGTCGGGGTTTGAACATTTGTAACTGCATTAGTGCATTAATGTGAAGACCTTCCCTGGAAAAATAAAGGTTAAAGATCATAAGGCTCTGACAGAGGGACGGCATGTTACGCTTTGCCGGTCTCACCGGTGGGACCGCCATTACAAACACGTGGTGCACGGCCGAGCTTTGTTCAAACCCACAGAACTTTATTTTAAATTCTAGTCAGGATCCCAAGGTTTCCACAGATACCCAATATGTCAGGCTGAATTACAGTGAAATGTGTATAAAATGATGCACAAGACATCTAGATTTGTTCCATTTGAAGCAAAAAAAAAAACGGCATCTTGGGTTTGAATATTTCACTCAATATAAGCACGAACGAGCAGATACAGAATATGTATGTGACATTGTCGGACAGTATGGAAAAAAAAATGTTCTAGCTACTTAAGGGGAAATTTAAGGGGAAAGTCATGGTGCAAGGGGCTGTGATTTAGCATTTTAGCAAGGTAGCATTTGCATATTGGAGTTTTAAATGCAAACATTTCTTAAAGGCAGAAATAATCTTATTGGTTGATTTTAAACCTCATGTATGTTCGTGTGTGTTTGACTGTGTTTGTGTACGTGCACATGCTTGCATGCATGTGTGAGCACATGCTTGGCTTTCTGCGTGTGTGTGTGTGTGTATGTGGAGCAGAAGGCTCCCCATTTTCTCAGTGAATGGCTAAACTGCTTTGGGCTTCTGGTTGAAAATAAGACTTAGATTGGCTAAAAGAGATCTGGACCCAGGGACAGGGAGAGTCAAAGAAAGAGAAAAAAAATTAGAAAGAAAAGAAGAGGAATGGGGTGAAACTAGGACAGAAAATTAGAGAGAGACAGAGAGAGAGAATAGGTAGAATAGGCACAGAATGAAAAGATAGCCCTGCAGACCACATTGAGAGCAAATGAGGTAAAAAAAAAAACAAAATAGATGGGGCAGACATAAAGACGAGAGACAAATAGAAACCATGTTAAACAGAACCGGCTTTAAGGGAGAGACAGGAGGACAGGGAGACTTCAAGAGAGAACAAAGTGAAGAAGAGAGAAGGGCTGGTTTCAGATGTGACCCTTCTTCCTCCAGGTGCAGGTCAACAGGGGAGAAAGGAGATAAAAGTGATTTGTAATACGCCTCGAAATTTAATACTCTTCAGGGACACTTCGGCATAAAACATGCTCTTTGGTGGCACCTTATATCCACCCAGCCTCCCAGTACCGTGAGTGTGCACCTATATGTTTTCAGTATGGGTGGTGCCAGGGGGAATTGAACCCCCGACCCTGACAGTGTTTGTGTCAGACTCTATCCTTCGAGCCAAACAGGACCAAAACCTTTCAAAATTCAAACCTGGTCTTATAAAATTTCATTAAATGAGCAAGAAGTCTGAAACGCAGACTACGAGTTGTGTGCACAAATTAAGTGAAGATTACGTTCCTCCACCACAAATTGGATTATGTGACAATAGCATGAATTGGATACGCCATTTTCAGCTGCTTGTCACGCGAAAAGATAAGCTAACCGTTAAGTTTAGGCAACTAAAACAACTTAATTTGAGGTTAGGGTCAGGTTTAGGCAACTTAAACAATTTGATTAAGGTTGGGAAAGGCTTTGGTCATGGTTAAAGTGATGTTGAACTTTGGTAGTACCTTGGGTTGTGTAGCTTCCTGGCCATGATTTAACCCCAAAATCTGCGATTCTCTGTTCTGTCCCCAGAACAAGCATGAGTCTTATAGCCAACTGTAAGTAAATCTGCCTCCAGAACATTAGCTAGCACACAAGCCGTTACCAAAGAATATGTAGCAGCATGTCTAACTGATCTCTATGGCCGTGACCACACCAGCTAACGTAACGTTAGCAACTACTAGCTAACAGCTGACTTGTTTACATAGTCAGAAAACTGTGACACCTGAGCACTTGTCTCTTCCTATTTAACAGGAAAGTTAATCAATTGTGAATGAAATACCTACAAATAAAAAACATTTGTGTTAGCTAACTCTCCTCTCTCTTTGACAATGCCAGCTCTGCCCTTCTCGGTCCCGCTTGATGTTTCAAATTGGCCCGCCTCCTCTCTTTTTTGATTGGTCGCCTGATTGAACCAATCATAACAGTTTCTGCCCTGAGAAGATGTTTCAATAAGCAAAACTCCTACCTGCCGAATGTTTACATCCATCCACCACCCCACTACTTCAGTGTCAGACTACTTCCCGTTTCTAGTCGCGCCTCCTTCACATAATCCTTTTGTGGTGGGAAAACGTATTTCTCGTAGACGGAGCACATATTTGCATTTTAGAATGCCTTTAACATTGTGGTTCTTGGAAGCTCCCTACGTTTTGGGGTGCTTTTTGATTTTGATTTTGGTTGTAGCTTAAAAGTTGGGAAAAATTGAGGACTGTCAACTTTCCCTGCATAAAGGATAAAAAATCATGAACTGAAGACTTTTAATTGCTGTTGTGTAGAATCATAGTTGAAGTTGCACTAGGCAACAACACTTTTTTGAAAGTTTGAAGGACTTCATTACCCAAAACTTACGTAACGTAACGTGAGTAAACTGCACTCTCCTCTGACCTAAATGTCTTCTTCTTAGTGGCTGGTAGAGGTGGAGACAGTTGTCTTTTGCAGCAGGTTCAACCATCATTGGTGAATCCAGCTTTCTCTGCTTGGAGCGCTTGGTCACTGCTGTTTAGGAGACAGTTTTGCATTTTTGGCTCTTAAATTTCGCCTGTGTGCTGGAAAGATTTTTGCACTTTCCGGTGAGCAGGAGCATGCCTTAATAAATACCTTGAAAATACTTCTTCGGCCTCGTTTTCAGTCTTTTTGATTTTAAGTAGTGTGCGGATTCCTTGTCTTTTCTCATTAAGTCTCTATTAAGTGGAACCCTACGCACCTGCTGCCAATCACAAGACTAACCCATAGGCGCAATAGTTCCCTGAATAGTTTTGAACCTGCCAGTGACCAAAAGGGCGAATCTATGTGTGATTTAGACTGATAAGACAAATTTATTTTTACATAAATATCTTGCCCATTGTAGCTTTAAAAGACATAAAAAGTCATATTTACAGACAGTAGAGGTTGTGTACATTCAGATGAGGTCGAACATTCACACTCCAAATTATTTCGACTGACTGTGCCACTGCCAGGAGCTTTGCTGTTCAAACAATTCCAATATAGTTTCTTACAGTGCTTCGTTTTGAGGCTTGTCTAGAAAACTGAAACCGACGGAAGGCAATCACGACTATAATGAAATCTTTCTTATTGTTTTCCGGGGGTTCTTCAAAGAACCTCCGACGCTTCTTCTATTCCAACAGATTCAATTTGGGGGGGGTGGAAAAAAGTATGAAGTTTCCCCCTGAAGTTTTGACGATCCCGGCTCTTTTCACAGTGCAGCGGCTGCCATCTTCACGGTCTGATTCACCTTCCTATCAGCTGGAGAGGAAGCGGGGGGGGGGAATTGACAGATAGAGGAGAAAAAAGAGAGAAACAGGGGGAGAAAGAGAGCGAGCGACAGAGAGGGATGGACGAAAACCGAGAGCGAGGAGATTAGTAGAAGATGAGAGAGTGTGTAAGGAGAGGGAGAGACAAGGTGAGACAGAGGGGGATCTAGAAAATAGAGAGAGAAAGAGAGAGAGAGAGAGTTCATCATTTTAACTGACAGACGTATTCATCTCTCCTCCCTTTGTCAGACATGGCTTCTCTCTGTTTCACTCTCCGTTCTCTCCGTCTTCCCTGTCGTTTATCCCATTTCAGCTTGTCTCTTCCACTTTCCAGTATCTTTCCTGTCATTCTCTCTTTCTTCATCTCCTTCTCTCTCACCTTCCTCCCTCCATCTATATCTCCTTCATCCCTCTCCCCTCCCGCCTCCTTCCTCCCTCTCTCTCTCTCTACTCTCCATTTTCCTCCGTCCTATCTCGCTCCATCGCTCCTCCCTTCCTCTGTCTCTCCCTTTAGTCATTCAGAATAATTGCTCTGCGGCTTTCTCTTTCGCTGTGTGCTTATCACGCTACGGCTGCTACCTACACACACACACACACACACACACACACACACACACACACACACACACACACACACACACAGCGCAGTCTATCATATCCAAAAATGTTCGCAAACACACATGGACACACCTTCAAACACACACACCTCTATCTACCTGATACCTCTCACACAGTGGGACCAATCATACCCAGAGAGACACTTATGGTGAACTAATCAATGCCACTGTGTGTGTGTGTGTGTGTGTGTGTGTGTGTGTGTGTGTGTTCCCTTGTTAGCCACCCCAGTCATCCCTCTCTCTCTCTTTCCCCTATTTATCCATCTAACCGTCTATCGATCACTTTTCCCCAAAAGAATGAATGAGTCACCAGTGATTCATCTCCTCCTCACCTGCCTCCCTCCCTCCCTCCCTCCCTCCCTCCTCCCTTCTCACGTTGCCTTTCCTCCCTCTCTCCTCTTCCTCCTGTCCTCTCTCCACCTTCCTTCCTCTCTCCTTCTGCCTCGAGCTGCTCTGGAGGCAAAAGTAACCTCATTGGTCGAGTTAAAGGATAACGCCGGTGTTTTTTAATGCATTTCTTACCGTGAACAAATCCTATGAAAATAACAAAATCAACAATGCGTTTGCTCTACTCCCGTTACTTTCTGACTTCTCACGCTCCCTTTTTAGCCGTCAACCCGAAAGTCATTGGCTCCAATTGTAAGCTAAAAACCTTGAAATACAGCTCACAAAGACATAGTTTACATTTTAAAAATCGTTAACTGTTACCACGAAAAGTCAGGCTGTTGTAGTTTTTACCAAGTCAAATTCAAATGGGAACAAATTCTTCATTACACCGGGGACTATTTTCGGTGCTACGGAACTACTTTCCTGAGATTGAAAACATGTTTACAGCCGGCTTATTAAGTTGTTTGAGGAAAAAGTCGGCCGGCCCGGTGCATCGTGATGATGAAATGTGTTGCCCAGAGCAACGGCATGGCTCTGTGACGTGTTTTTAATAGTTTTTTTAATACAATGGAGTTCTATGGCTGCTGGGATATGGCTTTATTGGGCATCGGCTACATGGACGAGACTTGTTAGCAAAACAAATTAATTGCTGGTTTTGTTATTTTCATAGGATTTGTTGACGGTAAGAAATGCATTAAAAAACACCAGCGTTATCCTTTAAACCTCAGTGGGCGGGGCCAAAGAGCCACAGTTTTTGGAAGTGTTGTTAGTTTGCAAATTTGAATGGCAAAGAAGGAACTCTGGTCAAAATATAGCCTAAATAAAAATAAAAATGGCAATGACTTCTTTTTTCATTCATTCATGATCATGGTATTCATGATGTTGGAAGGTCAGCAGCTAGCTAACTAACCTAGATATCTTCATGTGGATAGATTACATTTTTTTCAGTTAGTAGCAGAGCGATAGGCTTCATAATATTAGCTTCTCTCTCCTCTCTTACCTCTTGACTTCACTCGGCTTCAGTCTGAAGTTACTTAGCCAGGAAAACTGTGGTTCTTTGGCCCCACCCACTGAGGTTTAATTCAGCCAATGAGATTACTTCTGACTCCAATAAATGTTTGTAATACTAAAACTCCAAGGCGCAAGGCAAACTTTATTTATATAGCACATTTCATACACAAGGCAAATACAGTGTGCTTCACATAAAACAGAAAAAAAACATAAAAATCCTCCTAAGCCAACTTGCTCAGGGCCACACACCACAACTATTTAAAATGACATTAAAAAAGAAAGAGATAAAATAGGTAACATGAATAACATACAGATGATTTAGCAGAAGGCCACAGAGAAAAGGAATGTTTTGAGCTGACAGTGGGAGCACATCTCAGTGCTTCTGGAAGTTAGCGCCTAGGCTTCATAATATTAGCTAGTTACGCTCTTGCCGCTTGCATTTTCCACTAGGCTTCAGTCTAACTGGAAAAATGGATTTGTTGAACATATTAATTCAAAAATCTGAAATCGAACGCAAGGCACCCATATGTCAGATTCCCTCTCTTGGTCTGTCAACAGCAGCTGTATCCTGAAGAAGAAGAAGACGAAGCAGAAGAAGAAGAAGAAGAAGAAGAAGAAGAAGGCATCCTCACTGCAGGCACCAGAGTGTGGTTTGGAAAGCTCACTGAGCGGGACCACATGCTACTGAAGAGAACTGTAATCTGCATCAGAAGTCATGGATACAGAATCACCACAACTGCAGGAGACTGAGGCATCATTGCGGACCCCAGTCATCCTGCTCACGGTCTTTTCTCTGCTCTGCCATCTGGAAAACACTATCAACACAACTCCTATCAGCCAATGATGCTTCAGAGACAGTCTCACCCTCAGGCGCTCAGGATCTGTCACACACACACACACACACACACACGCAGTAGTGTGCTATAATGTTGTTTGTTGCTTTTATTGTCTCTTAATTATGTCTTTTATACAACTGTTGTCTTATTGTTGTTTTTATTGTCCTTTTAATGCCCCCTAACGTCCTCATATGCAATTATTTTGTTGTTTTTAATTGTCCTTTTAATGCAGGAGTAATGCACCCAGCACTTTACTCTTCATCTGTATTTGCACTAATGTTTAAGGTGATAGAGTCAGGGCATAAGCTTTTCACTGCATTGAAAAGTAAAGCTGCATTTGTTTCTAACGCACATGACACACTTGAACTACTAATTGAATGTGATTATTATAGATTTCTGAATTAAGAAAACTGAATTAGAAGTTCTAGTTAACAGTTAAATTCATTAATAATCACATTCAATTTCGAGCTAGTGCAGTCAATTTAAAATTGTGGCAAGCAAATTAAACGTCTGAATTCATTTGTTTAAAAAAAACATTTTTAATTCAACAAATTCAAACTCTCAAACACTCTGCTGGCACTAATCTCTTTCAAAACTGTTACTTCGCAAGAAAAACTGTGGTTATTTGGCTCCGCCCATTGAGGTTTAACTCAACCAATGAGAAATGAGAAATGTTTGTATAGCTAAAACTTCTTTTTGCCTCCATCCATCCCTCCTTCCCTCTCCATCCCTAGCAGTTCCTTGTCTCCCTCCCTTTGCTCCCACATTCCCTCTTTTCCTCTCTTTCTCCCTCTCTCTTTTCTTTCCCTCCCTCCCTCCCTCCATTCTCTTCCTTCCCTCCCTCCCTCCCTCCTTCCCCCATTCAAAGTTTGAGGCACGCTCAGGTCGATGCGGCTCTTTCAGTCTTCTTCTGAGGACCTCACCTAAACTCATTAATGCCTATAAAGGGATTTTCATCGACTCACAAATGAAATGTTAGACTAATTGTTTGTTTCGTTCTCTCTCTTAGTACAATAATGATTTTATTTTCCCTCAGTGAAATAGCAGACTTTAATTGTATTGGCAGCAGATGAATTAAGTACCCACCTAGACCGGGTAGCATGCATACACACACACACACACACACACGCTCACCTGCTCACGCAATGAAACACAGAAACACACCATCATACCAAAACATACACACTGACTAACATTGGTACATGCAAGCCCACACACACACACACACTCTCTCACACTGGATCGATTTAATGAGGAAGAAAATCCTCCTTCACTGCAGTGAATCTCTGCAGTGTGTTGGGCGGTTTCACCTTGTCGTCTTACATTGTGTTCAGGCTGCTAACAACCACATGGCCACACTGCTCTCTCCAGTGGTCAAACTGAGTGAACTTGATTGACAGCTGCACCAATAGCGATGCAGAGATAGGCGGAACATGTAGCAAGTATTTCACGGACAGCGACGAGCAGGATGTGGCTAAAAAAATACTACGAAATCCCCTTTGTCGCATGTCACCCCTCTTTCTTTCCCAGTCTTTCCTGTCCATCTCGACTTTGAACTCTCTAATAAAGGCAAAAATGCCCCCAAAAAATATTATTATTGCTTTATCATAAAGATATTTAGGTCCGGATTTCACGAAACAGTGCAGGTAACATGAAGGACTACGGATGTCGTCTGAACTTTCAATTTAGCACTATAGTATTTACACTGGTTTTCTTTTTTTTTTATACATATATATTTAAATTTTGTTCTTGCATATAGACATACAAACACACAAACAAACAAAAATGAATATCGATCATATATGTAATACAGAGATATATGTGCATGAGCAAATTTATATGTACATGAGGAAAAAAATGCATATAAGTATAATAAAGAGACGTTACATAAAGAGTAGAAAGAAAGAAAAGAGAAAGAAAGGAAAAAAAAGAGGAGAGACAGAAAAAAAGACACTGGTTTTCAACCTTGTATCAACATCTATTCCAGTGGTTATAAAACCGTGCACAGGTTCCACACTAAATGGTTACGGTACATACATGATAGAGAAAACTTGTTCAATAAAGGAATTCAAGCTGAAATCTCTGCGTTTCTTAAAGGTTATTTATTAGCGTGCAGCACGGAGAGAAATACACAGCTGTGGCAAATGCAGTTCTCTGAATAGTGAAGCAAAAAAAAAAAAAAAAACGGGATATAAGTATGATTTCCAGCACAAAGACAGAGTGGATAGGGGAGGGAGGAAAGTGTAACGACTGGGGTTCTTTCTATCTGTGAGTTTCACATGTCCTTGACTGTCTGATAAAGACAGGAACGGAGCACAAAGATCTGGTAAACAAGCTGTATGAAGGATTCAGTAGTTTTCCACTCTGCAGACAGATACACACTAAAGAAAGAACGATATACTTACTGCACATAAATGATTGAAGCTTAATTGCTTCCACAGTACAAAAGAGGAAAAGTGCGTACAGCAGAGTATAATCAGATTTATAGAACGCTTTGTACGCTTTCCATCACGCAGTTTTCCCTGTATAAACCTCAATCAACCTGTAACTCACATCCCACCCTGTTAACTCCCACAATCAGACATAATAATAATAATAATAATAATAATAATAATCTTTATTTGTATAGCACCTTTCTTAACAAGGTTACAAGTTGCTTGTACAAGTAAAAATAAAATAAAATACAGATAAAATGAAGTTAAACATTAAAACAACATAATGCAAATACACAAAACCAATAACCAGTGGTACCAAAACAATAAGAGAAAACAATTATAAACAAGCAACAAGCATAGGAGAACTGGAATTGTACATAGACTGTAGGTACAAGTCCACCAAGCTGCTGCCTTAAGAGATTAAAAAAGTCTTTTTCTAAAAATGGGTTTTTAAAATGGCATAAATGGTTAATGAAACACCCTTTAATTTCAGTGTGAAATTGGGGGTCAAGGCGAGGCGAGAGGTTTTGTTTGGCGGCTTCGGTTCGGGTCTCGCCAGTCGAGTGGCACAGCAGCGGTTAATGCTCCAGAGCTTTCTCCCCTCGACGAACGTCTCACCTCAGTAATTGGAGAAACCCTAATTAGTGGCGGCATTGTGCCAGATAGAGACGCCGACACCGACATGGCATCAGGGGAAGATGAGACCGCTGCGTGTGACCCAGGTATCCTACATGTGACTTTTGTTTTTGGAAAGAGCAAACTAAGTGTTTAGTTTAGTTTATTTGCACATATTACAAAAACCAAACAAACAATAACAACAGCAAACAAAGAAATACTTTAAGAGATTTACCAAAGAAAGAAAGGGAAAGAGATGTGCATGTGCAGGTGAGGTAAAAAGCCCAAGACGAGCTTATATCAAATTAAGTTACGATCATTGAACGTTAATTTTAAATAGACAGATAAGTTTAAAACATTTTGCACTCATCACTGTGTCTCAGTATAAACAAATCATGGGTTGAGCCAGGCCATTGAGCGACTACATTTGTCTGTGTCACATTTGCATCAGATAATTTGGATTTTGATGGGATGAAACTGCTTTGGATTAACAAAGGTAAAGTCGTTCTATTGCAGTATAAGGAAAGTCGATTGCGGCGATTACATTTGGGAAAACGGGACGTTCTGATGTTGGCCTGTTCACCCGCAGCGTGAGGAAACTTTATGTATCGGTGCGTCATCCCGATTATACCGTCCAACACAGCTGGCGTGATGCAGCTCAGGGACGGCTGAGATCCCTGACCTGTCAGCCAGTTCTCTTTCTCCAAGCCAGTCATCATCCCGGGCCAAGAAATCCTCCCGGTCCCCGAACATCGGTTTCCTCCGAACTCTCCCATTTGCGTAATCTTCTGCCGGTGCCAAAGCAGCCGTAATGCCTCATTATGTGCCATCGTTGTAAGCCCATTTATAGCCCCGCTGCAATCAGTCCAACTGCTTAACACGGTGAATTTATCACAGTTAACTGGGACTTTAGTCTGAAATTTGAAATGGAGCGTAAAGAATCGATTGAAAGGTCATGAGAACATTTTACTTTGTTTCATCAGAGCTGCCATTTCTCAGTGTGTCCAAAATGTGCGTACTTATGGGTCAAAGGTACGCACATCCTCCTGTCAAGTTTAGTTTATATAAATCCCAGCTTTCACGTGGAAAGCGGTGTACGCATCTTTCAAGCCCCAATTTGTGTGTACACTAGGGATGGGACGATCTGCTTATCTCACAATTTGATTCGATGACGCGATACGGGGTTCACGATTCGATACGACCACGATACGATGTGATAAATAAAAGTTCAGTGACAACAAAGTCTGACTGTGCAGAATTCTGTTTATTTCTGAGACGCAAATCTTTCTATCGATGCCAGTGTCTCGCTAGAATGTAAACAACAATTTAAAAATGTCGTTACAAAGTGACAATAATCTAATTTGGATGGAGAGCTTGTGAAATTGTGATGGTCAAGCGTCTCATTTGTGATTACTACAGCAGAATAAAACGGAGCTGATATCACAATTCACTTTTCTGCCCCACGATACGTATCGTCACATTTTTAAATTGCGATATATTGAATTTCGATGTATCATCCCATCTCTAGTGTACATGTCTATAAATGAGACCTCAGGACCCAGAGTATTGCTGGTTTTCTATCCTTGCAGCTAGTTAACTGCATTCACTTGTAAATCAGTCCCGTGATTAGATGGCGAGAATGAAAACTAGCTGGACTGTGCGTCCCGAGGACCAGGATTGAAAACCGCTGATCGGTTCAATGTCAGCCAATTTTCCCCCCATTGACAAATGTGGAAACAAGGCAACCGTCAATCTAAATCAGACTCAGAAGCCATATCAGAATCAGAGTCAATCAGTCAGATCCATAATCCTGGCTCCTCATTGGCTGGAGCGATCGTCTTATCTGAGCGGCAGACAGTCATTTTCAGAATATGAATGAGAACCGCGATGAAAATCACCTTTATTATTAGTCAGAGTGACTTGCTGGTTGATATCTCACTGTACAACATTGTCTAGATGAGTTGTGGAGGACCTGTGAACAGCAGAGCGTGCGTTCCTCCATCCCGCTGAAAGATGATTACAGTGTTTATGATCGGAGCCGGAGTCAGCGTTGGAGAAAATTACAGAGGCAGAGTGCGACTGCGAGGAACGCCGTTATCCGTGATCAATTGAGCTTGATGATAAAAGATATTCACTTAAACTTAAACAGTAACCCATTAAGCAGTTCAAAGGCTGCTGTCTCGAAGTTTAACCTACCGTCTAACAAACGCAGGGAGGAATTAAAATGTCTTACACCGGCTTATTAAGACGCTGTGTAATCAGATAAAAACATCTGAAGAGTTTTGTTCCTAAATGAGATGAGCGCTAGTCGACAACTCTGACATTTACTCTTGAAAAGCAATTATGGGCATGACAGTAACTGCAGCTATTGGAGTGGTGTGGACACTCTCTATTATTACTGTTATTATTATTTATTTTTTTACATTGAGCTTTTAACATCAGGTAGCTTATGTTCAAATTCCTAGAAATAATTTAAGATGAGACTTTTTTTTGACTAGACTGCAAGATGTGAAGTAAATTGCAAGGTTGTGGGTTGAATTCCCAGCAGAGCCAATGCTAAACATCTTAGCCAAGCATAATATCCAAAGACAGCACACATACAGTAAAATGAATGCTATTGAAGGGTTCCCTCCCAAAGCACTGTGCAGTGGAAAAATGCTGCAACTGAAAATTATATTGCAATATACAGTATTAAAGTGCAGATGATTCCAAAGGTGTTAAGATGACCAATATCTTTAACCATGTCCTTTATCATGCTTTATTTTTATAGAACAATGGAAGCACTGTACTGCTCACTGGAAGGCCCATTTCATATGTAAATATATTTAAAGTATTCAAATATTAACATTTGAGCTGCATTTCTTGTATGAAAGGTGCTATACAAATAAAGTTTAGCATTATTATTATCAAATGTGCCGAAACATGGAGCCGATGACACATTTCTCCACCAGACTCCTCTTTTTGCTCGCTTTCTGTGAAGTTTTCACAATGAAAACTTTTCATCAGCGAGTCACAGTTGCAATGAAAATTTATGTTGTAATACTCTAATCGTTGGACTGTTATTAACATTATTTAACAGCAACGTGTGAAGTGTGTTAGGAGCAGAAACTCACTCGTAATACTCCGTAAACCCTCACCGATCACTTTGATGTCATGGCATCCTTATGGAGAACTCTGCTCAGAATTTGCAACAGCATTGCCGTTTTGATACATTAAAGATATGTATTTGTTATTGTTGTTGTTTATAAATTATTGATCTTTGCATTGAAGATGGTGTGACACTGGCACTGTAACATCTAACATTACATTCAATTTAAACATTAAACACTGTAACATTAAAGACAGCGTGAGTCTATTTAACTGTTGAAAATGTCAGCTGCTTAGGTTTAGATTTCAGATTTCATTTATTTGGCCTTTTACATGGAGTCAGACATTTACTGTAGTGTTCTCGTTCTCGACCATTTACTGTCACACTTCCTCATTAACATGCTGGTGAAAACTGTAAATAAAAACAATACAAAAATATTCAGTGTCTGTGTTCTTAACTAAACATTACATTGTACATAGCTGTAAATATGAATATACATTGCTGTCTTGCACTGTAGGTAGCAGTTACCATGGCTACTGGTATTGCTGTTAGCTTGCACACAATTGTAAATAAAACCGTTTTTAAATAACTTATCAAACGTCATTTTTAACGAAATCATTACTAGTATATGAACTTTAACATGTCTAATGTCAAATAAATCAATTTACAGCATTGCCTCTATGATGCTTCGTAGTGGAAGCAAGCGGATTACTTTCAGAGCATGCACTACATGTCTGTCTCGTTTTTCTGCAGAACCAGGAAGAGCTAAACAGGAAGTGACTAAACAGGAAGTGACATCGTGGCATTACACAAACGGACAACTAATATAAATTTTACAAATGAGTTTGTTAAACAGTAAAGTAGTTATTCACTTCTCATTTTCAACTAGAAATAGGTACAGACAAATTATTTAAAGAAGAAATCTGAGAAAGTTAAACAAATGCCTTAAAGGCAACACATTTACAGACATCGACATGACGGTGTAACATTTCAACATACAGGTACATTTATTTATATAACCGCAATTGTCTATATTAAATTTTTTATGCTTATATTCTGTTTTGACTCAATTCCCCCACGTGGATCATTAAAGTTTCATCTTATCTTTGTCTTTTCTTAAAACGGTATAGTACATAATGGGGGGGGGTCGATAAATTATTTTTGCTTGTATTTTAATAAAATTCATCAAATTTTAATCAAAGAAAGTGCATTTTGGTCAGACTTGTCCTGTTGTCAGTTTGAGTGAGTCTGGATTCATGGCGCTCGCTCACAGACATGAAACGGCTCTGAGGCCTTTCAGCCTGAGTTACTGCAGTAATACTTTCATCATCGTGTCGACTATTACTCTACACGGGAGTACCGCCATCATTTACTTTCATGTCATCGATTATTTCATAAAAGTAGATGTAACTTTTGTTTTTCCTTTTAATGGTGGCTGTATTTCACACTGGAAGGAGCCTCCTGGATAAAAGTAACAGCAGAACCACATAGGAGTATCAGATTAGTGGGTAACAGTGCTGTGTGTTGCCCAGCTGGTTAAGGTCAGACTGGCAGAAAGACAGATCAAAGTGCAATGTCTTAATTGAGATATATATATAAGTGTGTGTGTGTGTGTGTGTGTGTGTGTGTGTGTGTAAGCCCTAAGCCTAGCCACAGGCAGAGGCAGATGGAGGGGCAAAACAAGGGTTATGGACAGATGTGTCTCTGAGTGTGTGTATGTGTGTGTGTGTGTGTGTGTGAAAAAGAGAGAGACAGAACGAGAGAGGAAAGAGAAGACATCCTCATACATAATTGACAACAAGAAGAGGAAGAGGACAAGCAATTAAGAGAGAAAGAGAGAGAGAGAGACAGATAGAGAGAGACAGAAGCTCACAAATCGAGAGACAGCGAGACAGAAAGACAGACAGACGGTGTGAGAGAGAGAGAGAGGGAGAGAGAGAGAGAGAGAGAAGCTCACAAATCGAGAGAGACAGCGAGAGAGAGAGACAGACAGACGGTGTGAGAGAGAGAGAGAGAGAGGGAGAGAGAGAGAGAGAGAGAGAGGTGCCAGGGAGACACAAACAGACAGTGAGCTCTTTAGCCAGGCTGTCAGTTTAGTCAAGAGGGATTAAGGCGAAAGAATGAAAATTGACACGGCGGGTTTAAAGGTGCAACACGTAGCGTTTTAACTTTCTCAACATTTCCCATAAACCCCTCGATTTAGCGACTTCTCAGACCCTCCTGACTTCGTTTAGCAAAAGCGACTAGCGGCAGATCTCGCTACTTTTCTCAGCTATTAGGAGAAGCGCTAATGTGTTGACTCCCAAAGCATTTGGTGACAAATCTGCACAGCTGAAGCCGATTTGCACCACTTGCTTGTCTAATCCAAAGATGTTTGATCTCAGCGCACAGCTCCCTCCACTAAGAGCAGGGCGCTGTGGCAAATATATTCTCATGCAAATTAGCGTATGATGACATCTGGCGACTTCTAGCGACTTTCCGAGCAGCCGGTAGTTGTTTCTCATGGGAGGCAGTTGGCAACGCTGGCTGCTTGTCCGCCTCTCCCTCTCCCTGGAGTCACTTTGTTTATTTTTGAAGAGCAAGAAAATGGATAAGAGGCCAGATAAAAGCCCTTGATAACAACTAACATACGTCCTGATGAGGTAAGCTAGCATGAAGCTCAAACTATGCAGTTAGACTAGTGAAACTGGAATAAAGTTGTGTACAGCTTTTCATCCCATAAAGCAAATGGACTCCCTATTTTCACTCAATTTCACCCGGATTACATTGATTACATTGAACTTCGATTCAAAGCGATGGCAGAATCAAGTTTGCTGGAACATAAACAACTAATATATGGAAAATCAAATATTTAAGTGATGCTATAGGGGTTCCTTCTGAGTTTTCCGTGTAAAAAAAATCCAAACAGTTTCCCTTTCACACAGGTAGGCTGCACTCAATTTACCCCCCGATATGTTTTATTCTCTCTCATATGGAGAGAACATCATGCTAAACTTCATTCAAAAATCTGACACTGGCAGTTTTATACCTTGCTTACCAATAAAAATACGACTCAAGAGCTTTTCTGAATCTTTAGAAGCCGCTCTTTAATTGGACGTACATATAATCCACCGATCCTCTTTGAGAATTGGTTCGCCTGTTATTCCCTCAATCCTCTTCCAGCCAAAATGCACCATGGCAGGCGGGTAGTAAGCAGTGTGAACCACTGGACTGGATGAATTAAAGATTCGTCTAAGGCCTTACATCATGTACATGCAGGTGTGTATTTTTGGCCATTAACATATTTGATTGGCCAGAGTTTGGCGTGACATTTTCTGCATACGACAGATTTGGAGACACACTCAGTTCAAAGTATGTCCTTGTACACATTGTTCTGACTAGCAGCGAATAGTACGGAGATCAAAGACGGCATCAAAGAAGTACTGTAGTAGGTTTTTATGTGTTTTCAAGTGAAATGATAGTTTGTGGTGATAGACATACAACACTAACAGTCAAAAATCTGAACTGTAACTTCATGGCGTCTGCAAGGAGGTTTGAGTTTGACAATGCGTAGTCATGTAAAGCAATTTCCCTTTGTGTCGTAAAGCAGAGTGAAATCCGCCCCGGTGTCACATGCAGTGTAGAGTCTGCCAGTCGTCTCCGCTGTGGTCTTTTGTTTCTGGTAATTACACCGATGTCTCAAAATGAATGTGGCAACGATTTACTGATGTTAAGTTGCCACACGCGGAACCTTTTAAGCGTTTTGCCTCAAGGAGCAACAGTCAGAAAAATCCTTTGCTCTTTCTCACTTTATTGTTTTCGCCTAAAACCATCAATATTTCATCCCTGTTTCCGACTCCCAGTTTTTCTCCTCTCTCCCTGTCTCGCTCGGTTTCTGCCTCTCTCTTTCTCTCTAAGACACACACACACACACACAAACACACACTCAGAGCAGTCTGCTGTGTTGGGTTGGTTGGGACGTTGACAGCCTGTGGGGGGACTTGTCAGCTCTCATTGGCTTTTGGAACACACCCCTTCCCTTTCCCTCGCCTTGTCCCAGTGTGCTGCAGCACGCCTGTCACTGCCCACACACTCTATTCACTCTGCCAGTGTGTGTGTGTGTGTGTGTGTGTGTGTGTGTGTGTGTGTTGGAGTGTGCATGGGTATGTTCAGCTTCCTATCTGTGCTTGAATGCGAATGGGCATGGGTGTGTGTGTTTTTTTGTGATGTCTGTCATGGAAGTAGCAAGTGCACAAATACAAAATATAGTGTTTGCAACTGTGTGTGTGTGTCTGAATTAATGTGTGTGTCTGGATATGTGTGTGTTTGTGAAGTGTGTCAAGGCAGTAGCATGTGTGCACGAACAAATGACACAATAGTGTTTGTGTGTATCTGTGTCTGTCTATTTATGCGTGTGTATGCCTGCTTGTGTTTGCATGCAGTCACAGTATTGAAACCAGTGAACATCCTGCGCTCTTCCCAATTCTGTCACCCGTCTTCCTCCTCCTCCTCTTCCTCTCCCTTCGTTTACCAGAGCAAATTTCTTGAGACATGCCTTCCAACCATATACACACACAGCTAGGAGTTGCTGAAGCATGCTGGGTTTTGCACGATATAAGCCCTGAGGAGACAAAGTGGCACTGCAGTAATCTGGATTTCTCTGAAAAATACGAGTTTTGAAAATAACAAGATATGATTCAGCTGTGCACACAGATTCAAAAACAAAGTTGCGGCTGAAAAAGCCGCACTGGGAACAGAGTTATTTTACTGTAGCAAATTATAAACTATTCTATTCTATAGAGGGGTTTCCGTTGATGTAACGCACCCTCTGGCGGCCATATTGGAAGACCTCAGCTCTTGGACAACAGTGGCTCAGAACACCTGACTGTGTTTCTAAACATACAACTTAAAATAATTGAGAAGACATGGTTAATTTCTGTGCTGTTTTTTGACAGGGAATTGATCATTTCATCACTTGATTGGTTCATAATGTCAGCTTGTTAGCTAGCTAACCATAGTATCTGGTTAGCTAACCATCACTGTCCTGTTGTGAACACATTTGATTAGCATACTAGCTAACGTATCTAGCAGCAGCGTTAGTAGCCTAGTGGCTAGTAGTTGCATGTTAACATTAACATTGGTTGCTTTGCTAAATTAGCCTGCTGGCTGTTAGCTAGCTGGCCAAAAACTAGCTATTTGTTAAGGTTAGAGCTGACTCTTCTCAAACTACAACTTAATGTTTTGGAGTAGAGACTAGGGATGAAAACAAGCCAGTTTTGTGTCACAGTAACCGACATCTGGAAACAAATCTACCTCATCAGACCATTCACTTTCACTTCTAACATGAATTCACCTATATAGCCACACCACAACGGTCATTTTCAGGGGTCTCTTTTTCTTGCCTGGTTGTTATAGATTTAGCCATTATTTTCATACAGCTGCATCTACAAAGTCTCCATTCTATTCTAATCTATTCTATTCTATTCAACAACACCTATAGTGTCTCAATTAGTCTGGTATGGCAGTTCAGACACACAAACAAAAACACTTCAGCGGATCGTCAGCAAGATGACCAAAATCATTAGCACCTCCCTCCTCCCAGCTGAATCGCTATACATCTAACAAACCATTAAACAAGCAGAGAAAGAGCTCTTTGAAGTGCTACAGGTCACTATCCACCAACATCCCGCTTCAAGAACAGCTTCTTCCCTACCTATTTATGTATTTATGTACGATGCTGCGCCGACAACAAACTCCACCCGCCTTTGTTGTGTGGCTAATAAACAATCTAATCTCATCTAATTTATTCTCAGTGCGCAAAGGGATGAACAAGAGTAATCAGTGTTAAAGAATTCAACCTTGCATCGCCCCTTTTTAATCATTGGGATCCTCAAGTCAGACAGATATTCATGAAGTGACTTTAATGAAACAGGTTTACCACAAAGAGTAAAAATACAGAAATGTGAGATGAAACGAGAGATTTTCAGGTATGAGGTGAGACTTTCTCCGTGTGTTAGTGTGTGTGTGTGTGTGTGTGTTGTGTGTGTGTGTGTGTGTGTGTGTGTGTGCATGGTTTTCCTCCTTTAACCCATTTTCCTTCATGTGATGCAAACTGCAGAAAGCAGATGAGGTCATGTGGCTGCTCCAGCCGTCAGACTGGAGGCTGGCGGTCAGACGGGATAAGAATACTGAAGGACCGAAAGGAGGGAAGAGAAGAAGAAGAAGAAGAAGAAGGAGAAGAAGAGGAGCATGCAGCCCAGCAAGCTAAAACTGTTGTAACAGCGGGATCCAGCCTGGAGGACTTTGATCCCTCACTTCGGCTCGAGACTGGAGTTGTATGACAAGCGATCGGCCGGCAACTAATTTGAATTCACACGCCGGCATGCGGTGTCGCTCAGAGGGAGCGGAGACCCACATGAGAGAGAGAGAGGAGAGAGACATTTTAACAAAACACATTTGTCACAAAGGGGCTTTAAAGAGCTAAATAAATCTGGTAAATACAGATAAAACAGCAGAGGAGAAACCTATCGTGAATTTCAACATGTGAGGCCGCAGCCGGTGTGTTTGTGTGGGCTTAAAAGATAATAGAGGAGAGGAGAGGAGAGGGAAGACGAAAGGGGAAAAGAGCGGAGGGCAGGGAGTGAAAAGAGGAGAGGAAAAGATGTGAGAAGATGAGAGGAAAGACATCTTTTTCTTGGAGGAAAACAGGGAGACAGAGACATCAAGAAAACATACATTCACTCAAAAGAGTCTCATACATGTTCCTCCTTTTTTCCGTTTTCTCTCTTTCTCCATCTTCCTTTCTCTTCCTCTTTTCCTTTATCCTTGAAATTCATCCTCTCTTACCCCACCTGCATCCCTCCCACTAGGAAGTTATTCCAACACACACACACACACACACCACAAGGAGGAGTACCCTAAAAGCTAGAGAAAAGGCTTGTGTCCAGAAGGTCGCTGGTTCAAATCCCCACAAAACTCCAAATTACATGTGAAATTTTGGATAGGGGAAGTGAACGGGTAACACTCTCGCCCATAACAGCTACTGTTGAGGTGCCATTGAGCAAGGCACCTATCCAGAAATTGCTGCTGGCTGTAGCGGCTCCCAGTTGTGAACAACTATACATCTGTGAATGTGAAGCATAATGTTGCTGAAAAACAGAAAGCATGATAAACACAACTTTCCCTGGAAAATAAAGCTAAACAATCTCTCTCTCTCTCTCTCTCTCTCTCTCTCTCGCTCTCTCCCTCTCACTCTCACACACACACACACACACACACAAACAATCTCTCTCACACACACACACCACTCTCAGTGTGGAAGTAACCTCCCTCTGTGTTAAACCTGTGTTTGTTGACACCAATTGTGTCAGTTACTTAAATGTAGAGACAGCATGACACACACACACACACACACCAATCCCTTTTAGCCCATAATTTCAGAGATATTTTCTTCTCTGCTTGCTATGCAGCCAAATAACCACGCACACACACACACACACGCACATACACACACACACACAAACACACACACACACTGTAACATTGTCTCAAACACTTCAGTCACTACAGCTGTAGGAAAGAGGCAGCAGCTCTGTTTCCATCCAACAGTCAAGTGAATTGTAAGTTGGAAAAACATCTGAAATGTTGCAAAAAATAAAATGCAAATTCGGTGCATTTCCATCAGCTGGGTTGAAGCTGGGTTGAATAAATAAGCTTCCTGAACGTCTTTCAAAGAGGCTTTCAAATATTGATCAGTATTGGGCATCAGGTGTCAGATAATGTCATCCATATTCATCTAAAGATGAAAACAAAGACGCACACTTGGGGATATTCTAACGCACCAACTAATGGCCATAAACCACGATGAGTGCCTTACACATGAGAACAACAGCAGGTACGACGTTTCTGGTCGTCAGATTGTTTACAGACATTTCAGGACGTCAAACGCCACTTTTGAACTCGGAGAGATACAAACAGAAAGTGTTTCTTATTGGGTTTTGGAGTCTGAAGGCACTTGTTGAAGCTGCTCTTTGTCTTGGGGTTTTAGCTTAATGAAACTAGCCGGCAGTCAGAGAGTCTCAAACCTCCAACCTGCCGTTACACTCAAAGACATTCCTATCACTTAAATGTTATGTTAAATTGATTTTTTTTTACTCTGTAAACATAGCCTTAGGATTTGGAATGAACTCTCTATCTCTGTTAGTTTCATAGTTATGACTAAAAAATGTTATCGTCTAATGGCAGACATCCCAGGTCCAGATCAGCACCAAAATTGAATCAATTGTGCACTGGCCCCAGGCCTATCTGTCCACCAAACTGAATGGAAATCCAGTACATTTCTGAGATATCCTGCTGACAGACAGACAAACTAACTCACTAAACAGAACCTCCTTGGCGGAGGTCCAAGGCATTCTTCAGGCAACATTTTTAAAAGCCTTTATTTCATAGCTAGTTCAAAGGAATATAAGCTTTGTTCTCTGTCCCTAAAGAACCAACTTTTGCTTGAAGAGACACTTTTGAACTGATTTGCAGTGAGATTGAACCATTTGTCGGGCTAATCCTGCCAAGCCCACATCCTTGTTTATTCGACAGATGCGTCTCTATTGCACAATTTCTCCATCGACAAACACACGTACCCCTTTTAAACGAGCGTAAAAACTATATTTTTTGGAATATTGTGTGTTCTACTGAATACGGAATTAACCCATTTCCATTCAGCTTTTCTAATTTGGATTCAAATATTCGGATGGACACCCAGCTAATGAGGAAGAAAGAAGGAAACGACTCTCAACTCTCATCACTTTTTCCCACCATTTCTTACACACATTCCCACCGAATACCTGTCCAACACGGCCGCAACAGCATTCAGACTAGCTACCGCACACGCAGGACGACGCCCGTTAACCCCGAAGCTTTGAACTGTGTACCGGCTGACAAATTACACACGCGCGCCGTGATTTTAGTTTTCTGCTCTCCCACTTGACACTGGCTTCAGACGGAGTTTTCTGCTGCTCTGGCACAGCACCAACACAAAGTGCAGTGGAGTGAAGAGGAAGGCCCGGCAACGCGAGTCTGTCAAAACCCCGAGCCGCAGCGGTATCGGTGCCATGTCCCGTCCGCCGAGGGAAGGAACAAGAGGAGGAAGCAGATGAGGATGGCATGAAGGATTTAAAAGGGACAAAAAGGAGAGAGAGAGAGAGAGAGAGAGAGAGAAGAGGATGAAAGAGGAGAGCTGTGGAGCGAGAGAGAAAATCGAAAGAGACAAAGAGAAGTGGAAGCAGGAGTAGTGGACAGATGAGGGGAGGAGAGGGAAGAGGAGGTGTGGAGGAAGGGATGAAGAGAGAGAGAGAGAGAGAGAGAGAAGCAAAGATTAACCTTGAGATGAAGAGGTTGTATGAGAAGATGGGCGGAAGAGGAGGAGGAGCGGAAGATAATGGGGGGTGACATGCCCTTATGACGAGTGTGTGTGTGTGTGTGTGTGTGTGTGTGGAGTGTGTGTGTGTGTCCACATCACCTGCCATCCTAAATCTTCTAGTTTCGCATGTACGAGAGATTGAACTGACTAATATGAATTAATGAATCATATATTTTTTTAATTTTATTTTAACCTCATTATTTATAATTAATGTCATTTTTATTTCCATGCTCTTGTCCATAATATTATTCCTGCCACGTCTGACATTGTGTCTCCTTTCCATGGAGAGAGTGATGTCACAGCAGTGTATGTGTTAATAAAATAATAATAAATAATAATAAACTTTATTTATATCGCACTTATCAAAACCAAGTTGCAAAGTGCTTTTCAACAAGAGAAATAGAGATTAGAAAGTCAAGAAAATACATACATCATCATACATACAATAAAATACACCGTGAGAGCAAGTGACTGAGGATTGGGATGTGTGTATTTTTTCTATTGTTGTTCATTCCAATGGAAATTATTTTTTTCTGCCGAAGTTATCCTAAAAATAGCTCTCTCTCTCTCTCTCTCTCTCTCTCTCTCTCTCTCTCTCTCTCTCTCTCTCTCTCTCTCGCTCTCTGTCTTTCTCTGTTTTTCTTCTTTCTCTTTCTCTCTTTCTAACTATCTCTCTTTCTGTCTCTGCGTTCTCTGCTGTATTATAAATATCGTCTACATTTCCAAGTTAAGTGCCTCTGCCCTCGGCCTAACTACTGGCATAATGGTCGCCCTGGGTGCTCTCCCCTTCACCTACCTCTCACCTGTATCGGTCATAACACACACACACACACACACACACACACAGAGAGAGAAAGAGAGAGAGAGAGAGAGAGAGAGAGAACAATTCCAAGTCCTTTTAGCCCATTTCAAAAGCAGTAAAATTTCTCCTTGTCAGACACACTCAGTTGTCTTTGATGTACCTTGTACTTTAGTTTACCTGTCCTTTTGTTTCCCTGACTCTAGGTTTCTACACAAACACACACACACACACACACACACACACCTACACACACAAACACACACACATTTGTATACCATGTATACCATGTTTGTGAAGGCTGAATACATTGAATACATTCATTCCCTCACAACTAACCACAGCCTTCACAAACACCTGCCCGACCTTAAAGGAATATAAGCTACACCAAGTTTTTGGGAGATTTTCCCCCCATAGACTCCCACAGCGGCCATTTTGAACTTGCATCACAGCCTGCTCTGTGCTACTATGTGTATCAAGATGCATTTTAAGGTGATATACTGTATTTGTCCCACTATAGCTAGCTACCATAATCTAGCCAAGGTAGCTAGCTAACTAGCTAGTAAGTTAGCTAACTTTCCTGCTAAATTCAAACTGTTAATGTAGCCTACTGGTTGTACCAAGATTTCTATCTCATTTGATAACTGTTAGGTGTAAGTCCTCACTTCCCAGTTTAAATACCAATCTTCCACACGTTTCTCAAGTGCTCAACATGGTACCATGGGAATAAGCCAGCTGGTCAAATTACCCATTAAGTGATGAAAACAGACAATTCAACCCTGTGCTCTCAGTCGATCGCTGGCTCTGGTGCTTCATGCTAACACTTCAGCATACACTATGTTGAGTGATAGCGTGTGACTAGCGTTAATTCAAAAGTAAGAACATGAAAACTTGTAGCAGCTGTAGCTTAAAGGCAAGTAGGCTAATCTAAAATTAAACGCGGCCAAGTTTGTGTAGGAGTTTAGTAAAAATTTACATGAAATATGATATTAAAATAACTGTTCTGAACTAGAGCACAAAGGACTACTTTGCCTGTTTCCATAGGCAACGGATGTGGTGTACAGCTAAAAATTACCTTGCAGCGGATGAATACATGGTTGGCCTCCTGAAATAGTTCTAAAAATAAACTCAGCTATATTGAGTTATTGGTATTTAATTATTTTAATTTATGAATCTGCAGGCCATATAATAAAACCCCTGACTTTTTTTTAATTACTAAAATGTCAGTCTCCTTACTCTGGATATCACTCAACACAGTGGATGCTAAAGTGTTAGCATGGAGCAGCAGAGTGAATGATCTACCGGGGACACATGGATGATTTTGGTGTCTATGTTGTCATCACCTAACAGGTAAAAGTTGACCAACGGGCCAATCTCCCCAAAACTTAGTGTATTCCTGTATCTTTTACCCTAATTTAACTAGCCCTAAAAGTAGACCCCTTATAGAAGTGAAGAAGTGGAAAATGTGCTCATCTTTCTAACCTTGAGACAGCATTTTCTCCCTAACAAGTAGAGAAGCACAATACACACACACACACACGCATATGTGCACATACACACACACTCCACAAACCCTGTTAGCCCGCCGTCTCAAACACATTAGAGCGGATGTGTCTCCTCGGTGTCCTCTCTCTGCCTTTCCCTTTTCACATTCCCTCCATCTATTATCCCTCCTTCCCTCTGCGTGACTCCCGCTCCGCTGCACCTCGCGCCTCCTCCGAGCTATCATTACTCCTAATGTACGGTTAAGGGTCCACACACTCCCTTCACCCCCTCATCCAATCTGTCAATTATCACATTCCCTCTCTCTCTCTCTCTCTCTCTCTCTCTGTTTCTTTCTTTATCTTCATCTCTCGCCTTCTCCCTCAATTTCTCTCTCCCTCTCCTCTTCTCTCTTTCACTTGCTCACCCCTAAATCTCGCCTTCATGACTTAAGGTGTCATGATTGGTGGCGCCATACGGTTCACAGGAGTGTGAAAGGGATGTGTGTGTGTGTGTGTGTGTGTGTGTGTTTGTTTAGGAGAGCATGTGTCAAGTCCATGAGTGCACAAGATGCTGATGGATGACAGACCATATGTTACATGGCACGGCCTTTTTCAGTGGGTGTGTGTTCTCGGTCGGTGTGTGTGTGCGTGTGTGTGTGTGTGTGTGTGGACATATGAGGTGAGCGCCGCCCTAAAAGCTCGTCCCGTTCCCTGTCAGTCGATCGCTAAAGCGAAACTGTCAGCTCAAGAACACATTGTCGCCATTAAACGCCCTTAGAGTGACACCTCCGCTCCATAAATATCACAGATAGGAGCGGGACAGACTGCCTCTCCGTGTGTGTGTGTGTGTGTGTGTGTGTGTGTGTGTGTGTGTGCACGCATTGCATATGGAAGCTACCAAAATGCAGGAACAAATGAGTCATGATCTTATTAACAAGTATTGTATTTTCGTCTTTTGTGTGTGAATAGCTCACCGGTAATGATCTCCTCTTTGTAAGCACACACACAAATTCACTGGTGTGTGTGTGTGCAGAAACACACACACACACACACACTAATAAGTGAATAATAACCCAACTAAACGAAACCAAAAGTTCAAGTCTCCAAGTGCGGCAGCGGAGAGTCACGGCCGGCTTTACTCCGCCGGGGGATTTGTTTCCCTGCATTTAGCCGTTTAGGCAAAATGTCAGATTTACCATATTGCCCTTCATTAACGTCCCGCTCTGCCTCGTTTCTCCTCCTCCTCCTCCTCACGCTGCCAAACTTTCCTCCCGGCGGGCCGAGGAAAAAGTTCCCGGGCCCCCGACAACCCCCGCCGAGCGTCCCGCGCTCCGCTCCGCAGACGAGCCGTCAGTGAGAGAGCTCGCCGCGGTCTGCGCTGATGTTTTATTAAAATGATTCATTATTCAGCTCATGTGGAAGATGGGGTGGAATTTAGTTTGTGAGTCTAATTAGAAGATAGAGGAATGTGTGCTTTTTTTTTTTTTTTTTAGCCCTGTTTTCTCCTCGGGCGTGATTCCCGCTGTTCGTGGACATTAGGTCCTAATGAGGTAAGGGGTACAGGTGTGTGTGTGTGCGTGTGTGTGTGTGTGTGTGTGTGTGTGTGTAAGTGTGTGTGTGTGCGTCTCCTTCAGCCACACGCCCTTGCCCCAAGTTATCTGTCTCTTTCTCTCTCCACCAATCGCAAACTCCAATTCCACTTTTTCTCCCTCTTCACCGACTCCCTGCCCTTGTCTCTCCCTTTTTCTTCCTCTCTCTCTCTCCCTTTCTTCACATTTCTCTACCTCTTCTCCTCCTTCTCCATTTCTCTCTCCCTCTTCCTCTCTTCCTCTCTCTCGTTCTTCCTCTGGGCATCTTCAGCTGTGCGTTGACGGCTCTTTCTCTTCGCCTGGCAAGCTCAGTGCGAGGTGATTGGCGTGTGTGTGTGTGTGTGTGTGTACTGTGTGTGTGTGTGTGTGTGTGTGTGTGTGTGTGTGTGTGTGTGTTTACATGCAGAATATACTGTATGTGTGCATGTGCTTGTACGTGTGTGTATATCTCTTTCGGAGTAATGTGTCGTCTCTCTCGGAGTTGTCGGCGCGTGTCACCATCAAATCTTGTTCTTTTCACACTCGTCTTGTCACCGCTCTTTCCTTCAAACGCTCTCTCTCTCTCTCTCTCTCTCTCTCTCTCTCTTCCCTCTCTTCCGTCTCACCATCATATCTCTGCAGCCTCCTCTCAGCCCTTAATAGCCTTCACAGCAGTGCGTTTTACAGCCTTCCCCTCCCGCTATTTTTCTAATGATGCGGCTGTCAAACGCGGTGACTCAGGATTCGATATATATCACACATAACACAGTCCTCTTGTTTTTTTTTGTTTTTTTTGTTACACGCAACTCAAGACGTCACCCGCATTTTTCCCAAACACGGTTTCGGAGGCAGCCCGTCAATCCCGGATCCGAGCGGCGCCGTCTTTTATGCTCGCTGTCAAATCATTTAAAATCTCATTGCCCACGTTTCCTTGTTTGCAAAAGGCGGCGGTGACAGATTAAACATAATTTTGGTCGTTGTTATTACATGGAAGTGCTAAGCAAACATATTATCTTTCTGACATGTGACAGTGACAAAGTTGCCGTGATGGGACGTTCAGGCTGTCTGCAGCTATCTGTCACACAGTTTTGTTTGCACGAATTCACAGTGACACGTGCACTCTTGTCATGTTTTTTGTGGATGGCTCTATTTCCTCCTGCAGCACACTTTTAAAGGTGCATGCTGCCGACTTTAGATTCAGTTTGTGCTGCTGGGGAATCGCCTTAAAAGAACTTTCCTTTCATTTTCCACAAAGAAATACCGACATTTTTACGACATCCAGCGCCCGTCCTGATAAATGTGGGTGTATTTCTCTTCACAGCAGAGCTTTGATTGACAGGTTGATGGCCAATCACACACTGGAAGTCACCATTCATGCAAATTGTAAACAGCGTTGGACAGATTCTAGCTTATGAGAGGGGATACAACCACATGAAAGCTAACCTGCTAATCAAAAATGGTGGCTTCTTGCAGAATGCAACCAATTGATATTTACGTCAAAACTTCTAAGCCAATTATGAAACCACAAACACCAAGCTGAGGTTTTGACCATACAATGTTTATTTAAAATACCACAAACGCTTATTTTCAACATTTATTCATGCAAATTTACGGCCCAGATGCCTCGCAAAGACGCAGAAAGCTGGAAAACTGCAAATTTTCAACGGGATCGCTCTTCAAAACAATCAAATCCACAACCCTGTTGCTGGTGTACAATGCTACAACGTGATCCACAACCCTCAAACCTCCACTCTTTAAATCTTTCCTGTCTCTATCCACTGTAAACTGCCCAATAAAGCGAAAAAAAAGCATTCTATAAATGAATTTGATTTGACATCACTCAAATGAAACATAACTGCTAACTGCAAGCTTGTTGTGTCCAGATGGGAACCGGACAAGTTAAAAACAACAAGAAGACAGGAGTTCTTTTAGCTTGTTTCTTGTCTAGTTTCTGTTCTATTTTGTTTTTTCACAATAAAAGCCCTTGGCAATCGGTAGATGGGGAACTGCATCTCTTGCCGTTTGATTATCTTACTATCTTTCCAGTTGCTCTCACTGCCTAATAATACACCAATGGCTATATTTGCGTGTTTTTGGCTTGTTTCTATGATTGATTTATGTTTTTTGTGATGCTCTATTGATCCGATCCGAGCCGGTATGGGTTTACTGTCTTGCTCAAGGACATTTCAGCAGGGAAGACGCTCACTGACACTGATGCTTGAACCCGGTTCCTCTAGTTGAAGGACGGACTCATCTCCGTCTCGCTTCGCCTCCCGTGGCCGTGCTCTTCCAAACCATTTTCATCTTTTCCTCCACTGCATCCTCCTTCCTTCCTCTCTCTATCTCTCCTCTATTCTATTCTATCTCTTTTTCTTTCTGTTCCCTCTTGATTCTCTCTCTCGCTTTCTCTATTCCTTCTTTCTCCCTCTCTTTTTGTAATTCTCTGTATTGTTATTCCTCTATTCTCTCAAAACGCTGAGAGGTGTCTCTCTCTCTCTCTCTCTCTCTCTCTCTCTCTCTCTTCTGTCATGACTCCTACTATTCATAGATCCATAGTTCCTAATTAGATAAGGGGCATATAAGTATATATTGCTTTATTGGTTAATTAGTATGTGTGTGTGTGTGTGTCCGCCCTTGCCCGGAGTAATCTGTCATAATCATAAATCTCAATCAACTTTTGTAAAACACACACACACAGACACACAGGCCCATTCACACACATTCATATGCATGCATACACACACACACACACACCCTCAGGGTCATGGCTTCAGCAGTGGCTTGAATGTGAATGACTGCTATACTTGCTCTGCAGTGGCATACAGGTTGTGTGTGTGTGTGTGTGTAACATGGGGCCTGGGGTACACATCTGTCACATTCTCACACACACACACACACACACACACACAAACACACACACACACACACACAGTCTCCCTCTAACTCCATTCCTCTTCGTCTTTTCTCTTCATTCCCTTCCTCTCTCTGGTTCTCTCTCTCTCTCTCTCTCTCTCTCTCTCTCTCTCTCTCTCTCTCTCTCTCTCTCTCTCTCTCCCCTAGTGTCCCCTTGCATCAGACTGTGCTATACACTGAGGGCTTCATTAAAATCTAATGTGGTCTCTCTCTACCTCCCCTTCTCCTTCTCGGCTGCTTTATTGTATCTCTCTCTCTCTCTCAGTCCCCCTCTCCTCTCCCTCTATCTCTCTCTCTCTCTCCATCTTTGCCTAACTCTCCTCTGCTGCTTCCCTCCCGCATTTCTCTCTCACTTTCCCTCCATTCTTCTTTCTCTTTCCATCTGTTTGCCTGTCTGTCTTTCAGGGTTTCAGGTGATGTAGCACACTGTCTGGCGGCCATATTGGAGGTCCACAGCTCTGAGGCAGCTCTTTCTAAACTAACAACTTGTCTGTCCAAACAGAATTCGATAGACATGGTTCATTTCTGTGCTGTTTTTTGACTGAAAACTGATTTTGCCACTTATACATCTGACTGATTTAGTGTTTAGATAATATCAACTTGTTAGCTAGTTAACCATAGTCTCTGGTCAGCTAACTATTAGCCTACTGTCTTATTGTAAATAAATCTGATTTGTGCACTAGCTAACATATCTAGCAGAAGCTAGCATTAGCAGTGGCTAGCAGTTGCTAGTTACCTAGCTAACAAAGCCAAAAAACAATTTTGTGTTTTAGTTTAACTGAGCTGACTCTTCTCGAGCTACAATAGTGCACAAGCTAACGTATAGTAGAAGCTAGAGGTAGTAGTGGCTAGCAGTTGCATGTTAACATTAACATTGGTTGCGTTGCCAACTTAGCCTGCTAGCTAGTTAGCTAGCTAACAAAGCCAAAAATATTTTATATAGTTTAGTTTAACTGAGCTGACTCTTCTCAAGCTAAACTCGTTGAGGCTAAAGACAAGACAGTTTCCTGTGTCACAGTAACCTAATTTGGAAACAAATCTACCATACCAGACTATTCACTTTTACTTATAACTGAAGCTTGACCTATACCCACAGCACAACAATCTTTTTCAGATATCTCTTTCTCTTGCAAAGTTGTTGCATATTTAACCATTATTTACGCCAGACAAGGCGTGGTTGCTACAATATTTATGACAACTGCAAAGCCTCTTAGTCACGTTGATGTACTTTATTATGCACTGGGGCTCCTCGAAACTCTAATATTGTCCCATTCTCTCATCCAATTTCCTCAGTCCCTCCTCCTCTAATGCCTTCCTCTCTTTTTCCTCCTCTCTCGGTGTGTCACTCTCTATATCCTCTCTCTCTCACTCTATTATCTCTACAGTCATTTTACATTAGAACTACACCAGACGTTATACGCCGAGGGCTCCATTAAACTCTAATACTGCAAACTCAACTGAACAGCTTTACTCTAATAGGCCACTGTACGGCTTGAGTCGAGTCCTCTCCCACATCCCACACTCTCCACCGCATGGCAATAAAAGAAATCGAATGGCTTTAAAGCCCCAATCTGTGACTCTGAACGACAACAAAAATCCAACACATTTTAGTGCAAGGGTTTCATTCCAAAATGCTAGATTGCTATGTAGCCATTTGGGAAAACATTTATGATGATGTTCATGGCTGAATATTTCAAAAATATAAGTGATTACATCCGTTAAAATGCAATTGTTTGAGTCCCAATACTATTAAGTACTATTGCAGTTACAATAGTGAGGTTTACTTTAATCATCATTTTGTCAGAGCTGGTAAAACATTTTTTTAAATGGCTATCTCGTTTTGGAATGAAGCGATGCAGCGGTGGGGAGTTCAGCACCTGTCGTCACTCGGCCGCCTCACTGTTTGATGCTTATATCCTGCATCACAGTCATAAAGACGGCACAACTGCAACATGCACACGCCAAGCTTGTTATTGCTTCCTGGCTGATACTCCAATTGCAAATTGCTTATTGCTTCTATCGACTCATGACTGACACAGCAAATCACCCTAAAGCTAGAATTTTATTGTAGACCTGCACCTTTGACTTTTCCCTGTGAATGAAATGGAGATTATATTATGGAACATACCATTATATAATTGCCATAATATACATACCATGATATAGTATGGTATGGTATGGTATGGTATGGTATGGTATGGTATGGTATGGTATGGTATGGTATGATCCGGTCAGAGGTTGAAAGTAATCAAGTACATTTACTCAAGTACTGTACTTAAGTACAATTTTGAGGTACTGGCACTTTACTTGAGTATTTCCATTTTGTGAGACTTTATACTTTTATTCCATTACATTTCAGAGGGAAATCTTGTACTTTTTACTCATTACATTTATCTCACGGCTGTACTTACTAGTTAAGGTTTTACATGCAAAACATACGATAAGGTCATTAAATATGTTGCATTATTAGAGTTTAAACTCCCCAACAGTGTATGGAGCAGTTAGACCGACAACATTAAAATACTTCTTAGAGTTTAATGCATCAATAATTTAACACTCTGAAACAGACTGTTCTTCAGAATGAGTACTTTTACTTTTGATACTTAAGTACAGTTTACTGCTAATACTTCTATACTTTTACTTAAGTAAACTTTTGAATGCAGAACTAGTATTTTTCCATTATGGTATTGCTACTTTTACTTAAAGGATTTGAGTACTTTTTCCACCACTGGGTACGGTACAGTAAGATGATATGGTGTGGTTTTGTGCAGCATGTTACAACATGATACAATATATTTATTGTATCATAAAGTGTACAAAATATACAGTAACTTGGCATCAAAGTGCAGTTAGTGATCATGCCTCTAGCCACAACATTACAACTTTTTACTACTTCTCAGGTAGTTTGTATACCTGCACCTATATTCTTTTTTATAAGCAACATTTTATGTGAAAATCACTCGCAACAACATTAATTTGACTCGAGGCACTCATCTACTCTACAGCTCCCAGAATATAGATACGGTTATGCTTTTGAATTTAGCTGAAAATTGTCCACCACATTAGAGAAAGGAGCTCTTAAGTGCCAAATAGCTTTCCCATTTCAGCAAAATAGGACAGGGGCTCTTATCCTCTTATGCACAAAATAGTTTCCTGTTTGCCCCTTTATCCCAGCGCGATCCGTATCAACAGGACAGTTGGCGCATGGCTCAGTCTGTCCCAGTGGGTTTATAATGTCAGCGGGTTTAATCTTCATCTAAACCACACTCTGAAGTAGCTGCACTCATCTAGACAAAGTTAAAGTGGCCTTAACAGATGTTACAGCTGGATTTTAGCTTTTAAATGATAATCACTTTAATTGTCAAGTGCTAAATATGAAACGGAATTTGTCTTTAGCTGTATAAAACAGTTTCTTACAAAATTGGGACATTTTTGAGGCTGATATCGAAATGGAAATTACAGGAATTTGTCTTGATGACATTGATGCAGAAACACATTGATAATTTTGCATTCAAACACAAAGCACCAGGACAACAGGACCTTACATATATTGAAAGTACAAGACATATTATGGACATACAGGGGCATAAGAACATTATTACATAAGAACTATTATTATTCCTGTGACCCAGAACAGTTTGGGTTTGTATGAGTAAACCCACAGCCAGAAACAACAGAGACAATTTGTACGAAATCACAGATTATAATGTTCTTTTCTCTGGTTTTGAGCATTGGGAGAGATTTGTTCACCTTTCATGTGTCAGGCGCTGCAGAAAAGGAGGACGCATGCACAACAAACCCTCTCCGGATAACGGTTTAAAAAAGGAAAGTTCACAAATGCTAACAGGATCGTTCCAGGTCAGCGTAATAGCACATGCTAACTCTCCGTTCGAGTTGAGTTCTCCCTTTAATCTGATCCTTTAGCATTCAGTTGCAGTCATTTCCCACTGTTACATTTTTATCTGCGGTGCCGCTGGTGTAAGCAGAGACTAATGGATCCTCCAGACCCCAGCAGAGTAATCAAATATTCTTCAAATTGAATAAAGGCAATTACTTGATTTATCTTTTCTATTGATCTTCATTTGGAAACTGTTTCCATTTTTGGGACTGTCAAAGTGCCTGTTAAGTTAAATCAAATGAACGATAAGATCTTCAAATATTCAGAACGGTTTTCTTAGATCAGAGTTTGGGGAAAATATATACCAAGCTATTTTTATGACATGTGCACTCATAATTAACCCATTCAAAACACATTTTTTTATACCATAAAATGCATGTATACAAATTGGAACATTAAATAAAAATTAGATTTTGGTTCCAAAATGAGATCAATTACTAATCAATTAAAAAGTGACACCTTTTATGAAATTATTGGTAAAAGTGACACCTACTCTTATGAAATGACTAGTAGCACAAAATTTATACAAATTATTTTATATTCTAAAGGATGGTGAGTAAATTAAGTCCTTGTTTGACCACATTTATAGACTGAATCCTCTAATTTTTTTTTTAGATACTGGATGATGAACTTCAGGTCATTTTTCTCTCCGAAAAGAATCTAGTTTTGAAATAAAAGTAGTGGACATGCAAGGTTTTCACCAATGCATTAATGTGAAGTGTCAGTATGTTAGAAAAGGCCCCAAAATATCTGCAGTGCTGCTGTGGTTAGTGATGCTGGTCTGGATCTGCTAATAGATTTATATGGAGGATGTCAGAGTGCTGAATCTAACCCCAGGCGCTGCTTCTGGTCTGCACTCTTTTAAAAAGGGTTTAAGGATGATTACGGGTGTGTGGGTGTGTGTCTACATTAGTGTCTGTGCATGCCTGTGTGTGTCCTCTGAGTGCTTGTGTGAATGCTTGAGTCTGATTTTCTCTCCTCTTGAGACTCCATGGAGAGTGGTGAATGTTTTGGATAATGTTGCTCTTCAAGGCTTTGCTGGTAATTACCTGCCCGAAAGAGGCTAGATATAGGATCAATGCTGACTCCAGCCTTTTGTTGCATTGTTCATTTAAAACAGTGAAGTAGGCTACTTTCTGGTGGCAGGAACACAGGTGCATAAAAGGAGGGGATACTCTGCATTTCAAAACTGCTCCTGTGCAATGTCTTCTGCACTTACTGGTGGACTTTACTGTTCTCATGGGTTGTGCTACTGTGTGTATGACTCGAAGGGACAATTTGTTATTTAAAAATGAAGGTTTACATGCATGGTCCTCTATACTGAGCAGCTTTATCTGCAGTCATGAACCCAATCACACAGTGTCATTTCTAAAATACATGGGTGCAAATTGAGAGTTTTGCTCTCAAAGGAGACAAACAAAAGTGACACCTACTCTCATAATGTGATTGGTTGTACAAGATTAAAACAATTTATTATAGTAGATTGTATATGGATAGTCGGTAAGTTAAGGTTTTGTTTGACAAAAGAGTAACAGACTGAATCCTCTATATTTAGAGATATTAGATGATGAACTTGAGGTAGTTTTTCTTTCCAAAAAGAATACAGTGTTTTTAAATATATATATACAAGGTCCGAAATGTACTTTTTACGGCATACAAGGTTTTCATCAGTGCAGTGATACTCACACAGAACTTGAATGAAATCAACGTTCCTAGACGGTTGGAACGCGGCGGCCATTTTTATGTGAACCATTCTGCATAAACATGCTAATGTTGACTAGAAGAGCTACAGAGAGAAGCACAAACTTTGATAAAGCTACGTTAGCCTCTTCGCTAACGTTAGCTTTCAGTTGAGTTTTGACAGTTTGCTAACAGACAAATCTGTACAGTTCTCAAGCTAAACTTAAGGTAATTTTTTACTTCTTCTTCCCCAAAGCTTACTTTTTGGACATATGTGTGTATCATTGTGTGTGAGTGTGTGTGTGTGTGTGTGTGTGTGTGTGTGTGTGTGTGTGTGTTAATTGGATTCGACTGACAGAGCCTGAGTGTGGTCCCTTATCTAGCTCAGTTAATCAGTGAAGAGAGCGACCGTTTGAAGCTGCACATCCACCCCCTCTCTTCCTCCTCTCCTCCTCCTCTCCTCCTCCTCTCGTAGCTAAGAGCCTCTCCTCATCTCCTCTGCTCGGCCTTCCTATCATGTCCTGTTCCACTCGCCTCTTATCTTGTGTCATGTCACAGCGTTCTTATATTTATTTGTGTCACCTCTTCCCCTATCCCCGCTTCCTTTCATCCCTCTCTTCTGTTCTTGCCCCTCTTAGCTTCTTAGCTGATGTTGACTTTGCTTGTCTAATCCAAAGAGGTCCGATGATGCTACCCATACACAGTGTAGAGAGAAGCCTGTAGTGTATACATATTAGGCAATAATATGCAAATTAGCTGATCATCTAGCGACTTCTAGTAACTTGGAAAAGAGTTGGCAATACTGGCGGAGTCAAAGAACCACAGTTTTTAGAGCGCAAGTTAGCTAACTGGCAAACTTGAATGGCAAAGAAGGAACTCTGGTCAAAATATGAATGAAAGTATGAATGGCAATGATGTTGAAGGTCAGCAGCTAGCTAACTAGCTTACTTAGCTATAGGCTGGTATGGCTAGTCTGAACTTGGAAGGTCAGCTAGGCTAACTAGCTAACCTAGATAGCTTTGTATGGCTATGGTATTTTTCAGTTATTAGCAAGAGCGCTAGGCTTCATAATATTAGCTTCCTCCTCTCTTACCTCTTGCCTTTTTCACTGTATTTCACACTAACATTACGTAGCCATAAAAACTGTGCTTCTATGGCTCCGCCCACTGAGGTTTAACTCAACCAGTGAGTTTATTTCTGCCTCCAGAGCAGCTCTGCCACCAAGAAATGTTTGTAGAAAGGGCCGGTCACACCACTGCAAAATGTTCATTTCACCGGAACAGGGTGCGACCTGAGTTTGTTTCTGGTTTCAAAGCTACTTCACCTCCTTCACTCGGCACAGAGATAAAATCTGCTCAACTCTGATCTGCAAATTCACAGGACTCACTGATGCTCAACCCATAGGAAAGGAGTGGGTGGGATTGACCCTCTTCGGTGTTGTATGTCATCAGCATCAGCATGAGCAAATCATTATATCATTTCCATTTTCTCCACAGCAGGTGAACAGATTTCACTTGGCCAATCCTGGTGTGACCGAGCCCGAACTAAAACTCCCTTCTCTTCAACTCCGTCTCCTTCTCCTCTCCCCCTCCTTTCTCCTCCACTGCCATCCCTCTATCATTATTTGGTGTCGGTGATGGGCAGCTTAGCGATGCAGTGAGACTGACAACTTGCTTAATCTCCCGGAAAATAACAGTGACACTCCCGAGTCGATACTCCGAGCGCTGTGACAACTTTGCCTTCCAGCAAAGTATGGTGTTGAGGGTGGGGGGGGGGGGGGGGGGAGGGGGGCGGGGGGGGGGGGGTCAACAGACTAGACAGACAACTCAAGAGCCGTCCAGGAAGATGGAGGGAACTGCCAGAGCCGGGACAAATGAAGACTTCCCCCTGAATTTGAAGACAAAGCGGAAACCAAACAAGCGGAGGATGGATTGCATTGTTCCTCATAAGGTCCAGGACACACACACACACACACACACACACACACGCTGACAAACGCTCCAAGTGGCGGGATATTGTGGGCCGCCGCTGTCGTCATGGCAACCTGCCCAGAGCTGAAACTATGGTCTGTTTGGCTCCGGGCAGATTGTAGTTGTCGTCCAGGAGGTGGATTATCTAGCGGCAGTTTGAAACATTGTTTTGTGGCTTAACGACTACAACGCCGCGGCCGACGTCAAGGTTGTAATTATTTATTGTTGTGCTTCTTATCTTTCTGTCCCTTATTTCTCTCCTTCTCTCTTGCTTCTCACTCACTCTCTTTCGGTTTTAATGTGTGTGTGTGTGTGTGGGGCCTCTCTATTTCTTTTTCTCCTTTTCATCTCTTCATCTCTCAGACTCATCCGAGCGTCTCCTGAGCCGTTCTCTCCATCTTTCTGTAGAAGCCATATGAATTTTACTTTATCAGTATTCGGTGTGTGTGTGTGTGTGTGTGTGTGTGTGTGTGTGTGTGTGTGTTGCTGGTGCAAGATGTTTTCAATTGTGGCCGCTTTGTGTGGGGAATATGATTCAAGAGGGCAGGGATGCTTATCACAATCACAGTAGATACAGTCCTGCCTCGCTTGAGTAAGTGACAGTCGAATTTAGTTAGAGGAACTTGATATCTGTGTGTGTGTGTGTGTGTGTGTGTGTGTTCTGCTCTTGTCATCCCCTCCTTGGTTTTGCTGTAATGGAATTAGCTGAAGTTCCCAGTCACCTCTCGCAGCAGGCGGAAGATATATTGCCGCAGAGAGGCGGAGACGACGTAAGCCAATAAGTTATTGGAAGTGCTTGTTTCAGATTAGACTCGCCTTATACGGCTGAATACGCACACACACACACACACACACACACACACACACACACACAGACCTGAGACAGGGCTGAGACAATGAAAAGATTTTGTTATTCTCTGGAAAACCATCAGGGTGTTGTCAGTATATTTCCTGTTTCTCCTGTGTGATCCTACGTCTGGGAGTTATCCAAGTTATTTCATCTGAGTCTCAGTGTCTGTGCCACTGTTGCGGAAATCAGGACTCAGTGTGTGTGTATGTGTTTTGTTCCCCTGTATTTTCTGTTGTGTTGGAGGTTTGCCCTTCCTCTCTCTCCCTCTCTGTCTCTCTCCCCTTTACCTGTTCTCCCAGGTTCCAGTTTTGGTGACCAATCAATCCATGAGAAGGTGTCAATCAGCAGCAACCAATCAGTGGCCTCCTTTGCTGTTATATGAACCCCTGGCACTTCCTGGATCTCTCTCTCTCTCTCTCTGCATGCTGTTTGCCTGTTGTGTATGTTGTGGGCTGCTTGCCATTGTCTTTCTTTTGTTTTTTGCTTTTTCTGATACTTGGCCAACTTCATGTTTGTTTGTGTAATGGGAAATTGAAGCAGGTAAGAGCCCTACATTTTGCAACACGTAGTGAATTTATGCTGTAGGACAGTCAGGAGTAGGCTTTTGTTTCAACTTTCTTTTCCCTAGATAGTTATTCATCTCCTTCTGAGTTAGTTGGTAACACTTTACAATAAGGGTCACTAAGTTAAGGGTTAGTTAACTGTTAATTAAGGGTTAGTTAATGCTTAATAAGGGTTAGTTAATGCTTAATAAGCATTAACTAACCCTTAATTAACAGTTAACTAATGTGTAATTTACTAATGGTGTTCATGTTAACTAAAGTATTAATTTATACAATATTTAATAGTTTATAAAGATGACTATTAAATCATGTATAAATGAATACCTTAGTTAACATGAACACCATTAGTAAATAATTACCAGTTAACTGTTAATTAAGGGTTAGTTAATGCTTATAAAGCATTAACTAACCCTTAACTTAGTGACCCTTATTGTAAAGTGTTACTAGTTGGTTTGATTTGGTTTTATTCTTTACTTTGGTTTGGCATCACTCATGCTCCTTGTTTTCCTTGGTGTATCGACACCCGCCTTGCAAATAGTGCAAATGTTGTAAATAGTCTGCCCTACTGTAACTGTAAAAAAATATTTTTCACAATATTCTTATAAGTGTGTTTCTGTCCTCCCACGGGTTCATCCATCCCATTTTTGCCATCACAATAATCATGTTGTCTCCCATCACACTCCGTTCTCCTACCACACCGGGGGTGTAACAGTATGGGTCAGCATACAAAGTCTGAGCACGTCTAACAAGTCGGCTAATAGAGAAGTGCAGTTGAATTTATACTGTGAAACACACAAGAGCCAAGCTACATACAGTACTTGGCCTTGAAAAAGACAACTTGGAGCCGTGAATGAAGGAAACGAAGGAATGTCAGGTAGAAAGCATGACATGTGATCCTAAGATTCAAGGAGAAGTGATTGGGTCTTAGAAGACTTAAGGCATGATTACAGTTCTAAAGGTTAAAGATGCATATGATTGCAACAGGTTAAATGTAAATGTTACTCTTCCACACTGCAACTACCTGACGCCGGTGGTAGGAGGAAAGCTACATATCTGCAAAAAAAACGCCTTCCTCGGGAACGAAGAAAAAGCTTGTGCGTTCTTGAAATCGTATAAAAGGATTTCAGCAGATTTTAAGGGCATGAAACTCCCTCAGCACATAAATGGCCGCGCAAAATTTCAAGTCACCGTTACCCTATCATTACGTGTCACACAATTACTGTACAGCGCTAATTTCTCCTCTCAGGGTAATCGGTCTAATTGCTCTCTTGAAGACAACTCTACTGTTTTTGCATCAGAAGAGGAGTGGAGGGAGGGAGGCGTGAAGCGGAGGCGTTATACGATACAGAGAGGAGACAAGAGGGGAGCTATTTGTGTGGGAAAATAGTACAAGAGGTTTCTCTCCTATGTGCCGTTTCGCACTACCAGCTGAATTATACTGAAGAATGCCTGCTGGCAAAGGTGGAAAATGACTCTGCCACCAAAATTAGTGCAGATGTCCAGTGACTTTGTTTTGAGCCTCATTTAACAAGGCAAGCTGACTAAGAATACATTCTAATTTGTCTGCAATGGCATGGGGGAATACATGGAAACACAAGGAGAAATGTGCATGCATGCATACACACACTAAGACACAGAGACACACAGTTTTCTATAGCTGTTCACTACAGCAGCTCCAGCGCCTTGCTCAAGGGCAACTCAGTCGTAGTTTTTGAAGGTAGGTAGAGTACGTTTTGTTTATTTTGGCTGTCCAGATATTCCCAGCTGATTCTGGGATTCAAACCGGCGATCATCGGGGAACAAACTTGCTTGTTCTACCCATAAGGTTAAAGTAACAAAATATCCTACTCAAGTAGAAGTACAAGTACTGTTACTTTGCTGAATTTTATGTTGAGGTAAAATTACTTGTGTAAAAATCTACTTAAGTAAAAAGTAGCTCATTTAAAATGCACTCTCCATCTTTCTGTAGAAGCCATATGAATTTTACTTAGTATTCGTGTGTGTGTGTGTGTGTGTGTGTGTGTGTATTGCTGGTGCAAGTTGTTTTCTATTGTGGCCAATTTGTGTGGGGAATATGATTCGAGAGGGCAGCGATGCTTATCTAAAGGTTAGCAAGTTACTTTTTACAAAAGAGAACATTGTTGATTTTATCTATACAATTCTAAAAACTTGAGATGAAAGGCTTTAAACTAGATTATTTTAATTGGGGGGGGGGGGGGACAAAAAGTAAAGCCACATTACTCTTCTCTTCTCAGCTGACTGACGGTTCACTGCAAATTCCACAGGTGGCTATTTTACAACCAGCCAGTTTCTGATGCTTATGGAGAAACTACAAAATTTAAAATGTAGCAACTTAAGCATTCTTAAGTAAAAGTAAAATTACTGATTTCAAAAAGTATAGTTACACAAAAAAGCTACTCAATAACAGTAACAAGAGTAAGAAAAGGACTGGAGGAAAATGAGTGGAGGTGAATGTAGGAGAGAATAACATTAAAGTCAGTATCCACTTACTAAATACACCTTGTTATAACCAGGTAAGACCCCCTTTTTTCCTCCAGAGCAGCGTAAATTCTCCGAGGCCTGGATTGAACAAGGTGCTGGAAACGTTCCACAGAGATCTTGGTCCATGCTGACTCGATAGCGTCCCTCAGTGCGTGCCGATTTTTTTTTGGCGGCACATGAAAGCTGCGAACATCCCGTTCCACCTCGTCCCAAAGGCGTTCTATTGGGTTGAGATGTGGGGGACTGCAGAGACCGCTGGAGGGAACCGCTGGATGTTCCTGGATGCTTCTCAAACAGAAACTGAGATCGGTTGGACCGGGCGATGTTTTCCCACTCTTCAATTATTCACTTTTATGATGAACTGGCCGGTGAAGCCTCGTCTTCTTGCTGTTCTTCTGCTGCTGTCGCCCGTCTGCTTCCTGGTTCGAGGAGTTGTCTGTTCTGAGATGCTCTTCTGCACATCACTGTTGCACTGAGCTGTTATTTGTGCACTTGTGGCCCGTCTTTTACCTTATCATTAAAGGTAAAGTTTATTTATATAGCCCTTTATCACATGCATGTCTCAAAGGACTTTACAGAGAATGAGCCTAACTATATCTAACTAATCAACAATAGCACAGAATGATATGGGACAAACATCAGGAAGAGAACAAGACACATAAAAACAGATTTTAGCAAGACATAACAGTCTACCTATCCTACACAGCCTAACCTACCAGCTCCACCAGCCTTAGACCTTTGATGCATACAAGGAAAAACTCCCATGAACCTTGTTAGGAAAGAAAATTGAAGAAACCTTGTGCGGGCCAAGTCAAAGAGAAAGGGATCCCACACCGGGACAGCTGAGCGTGCAGTAGGTGCCGGAAAAACAGTGACAAGAACATGGTCAATGACAATGACAGGACAAAAATAGAGAGACAGATGAGGCAACATGCGGTGCAGAGATGAGGCCACGATCAGCGCTAATAATCACCTCTGCACTTTCATCAATGAGACATTTTTGCCCACAGGGCTGCAGCTGACAGAATGATTTTTGTTCATCGCACCATTCTCTGTAAACTCCAGAGTCTAGACAAAAATCCCAGGAGGTCGGCTGTTTTCTGAGATGCTGGATCCGTCCCATCTGGTGTCAAAGATCACACCGCGTTCAAAGTCGCTTAAATCACACCCGTTGTAATGTTTAATCGAACGGTAACTGAACCTCTCCACCCTGTCTGCATGCTTTACAATCCTGCTTTATTTATACGCGACTCGCTGGCTGGAGGAGTGACCCGTTTGCATAAACAGGGAGTTGCACTAACTAAAAATATACTATATAATTATGTAAAGTGCGTGCTGACGAGCCAGAGAAGGACCCAGATACAGACACTCAGAACAAGGTAGTATTAAAGTCCAATTACAGTCTTTATTCCGCAACAGGGAAAACTCCAGTAGTACACAAAGCAGGCAGGTGGATAAGGGTACCAGGTAAAAAGTCCAAAACAGTATGCAGGCAAGTGGTCAAACCAAAAAAGCAGTCAGGGAATAGCAAACAATACCAAGTCCAGTAAACAGGCAGAATTCAGGTAATCAGGATACGGGTAACACAGGAAACAACGCTGGAACGAACTTGGAGAACTCACGAGACGATCTGGCAAAGACAAGGTGAAACAAACAGTCTTATATAGGGAGTGGCTGATTGGAAAATGGATAGTATCTGGTGACAACAGGGAAAGAGATAGAGAGAAGAACTGGGCTGGATGATGACTGGAGTGGGTAAAGGACAGGGAACCAGGACTGGATCAGGTGCTTCAGCTGGAACTGGCAGCAGTTGTGAGAGAATATATATTTTATACAAGAAGCTGAGGGAAGGTTCGCATGTCGCCGCTGTTTCAAGTGCGTGCCAGCAAACTGGGAACTGGGAATTCAATTAGTGCAAAGGACAACAGGTGCAGAAGAAGAAAAAAAAAGGACAAGGGGTAAAGTCATGGGGTCAGAAGGGAGACGCTAAGAGAGACACTAAGAGAGACTAGGAACAGAGGATCTAGGTTGAGCTGAAGCTTAAATGAATGTAATTATGTT